>NC_139578.1:33253225-33485725 GCF_946808225.1 Silurus aristotelis
GTTAGTGTGTGTGTGTGTGTATATATATATATATATATATATATATATATATATAATTTTACTTTTGAAATAATTTTTTTTTACATATCTTTAAATTACATATCTATATATGATTTTTTTTATATATAATTTTATATATATATATAAATTGATCCATATACAGCAATTTGAGTGTATATACTGTATTTATTACTTTATGGGGGTAAAACTTTTTCTATTACATTATGAACCGAAGCGTAAATTCAGATGCTCATAATAATTGGGTCTCCAACATTGTGCAGAAATGGAGTCTATAAACACTCACTATTTTTATTATTATTATTATTATTATTATTATTATTATTATTATTTATTTTTTTTTTTTGTTTTATTTCCTCTGAATCGTTTTCACATAAAATGAGAGAAAATAATACCATTTCATACAAATGTTTAAAAAAATAAGGATTTAATCCTTTAAAATATTTTGAAGTTTGATTTCAGTCATTTACAAGAGTATTTTGTCTTCATGTTGAGTTTG
Source organism: Silurus aristotelis (assembly GCF_946808225.1). Taxonomy (NCBI): domain Eukaryota; kingdom Metazoa; phylum Chordata; class Actinopteri; order Siluriformes; family Siluridae; genus Silurus; species Silurus aristotelis. The sequence goes on from NC_139578.1 coordinate 33,253,743, forward strand.
GTTTCACTAATAATAAACATACATTTGCAAAAAGCATCAATATTTGTCCATGCACATGTTGACTAGAGTATTAAAAACTAGTATTAATTGAAGGTACATTAAGAACAGCTAATTTAATATTATATATTATTATGATTAATCATTTTAATCTATTGACAGCAATATAATAATATAATATACACATACAGCATTGTGCAAACGTCACCATTAGATTGTTTCAGCAGTAGTATATTGATGAAAATGTATAATTATGAATAGTGTCTTTAGTAGAAAAACCAAAAAAATAAGTAAATATTTTTACACCATTTAGAGCAAGAAAAAAAAAATCACTTTTCCAGGCTAAAGTGGCTAGTATTTAGTGTGACCTTGAACAATAGCAGGAATGGGGCTCTTATAAACATAAAGAAGTTTGGGCTCTGACATGTATTTAAGTAAAAAGTAGTGATTATTACTACCTGTTTTAGTGTCATGCTGGTAACTGAACCCCACATTATATACATTTCTCCATATTATTAAAATCCACCATATAGAACACAAGCAGAAAAAAGATGATGATGATCAGGTGATCAGGAACGTCTCTGTTCTCAGTCATGTTTACATCACTGACTCCCTCTGTCTCATCCACGTTAACCCCAGACTTCTTACTGCCTTCTGTCTGCTCACTGTGAGCTTCAGAAACTAGTCTACTTCTGTGGTGAAAATGTAACAAATAGAAAGAACAGATATTTGTGTAAAAATTGTATTAGGTGAAAGTAAAAAAAATTTAAAATAGTAAAGTAAAACTGATACCAGAAAAATTGTCTTAATAACAATAACAGAGTTTCCCTTTCGGGAACTCAAACTGCGTCGAAACGCTTTGGGAACGCCCCTGCGTTGTCCACGCTCTGAACCACGTGTGAAATCTAGCCAATAGGCAAGCCGTGACATCATAGAAAGGCGACGTCACGTAAACCGGGAAGCAACAAGATGGCTGTGCAGTGGTAGCGACATTAGTTTCTGCTCGTTCAGGTAAGCGCTTTGTGTGTGTTATCTGTGCAGTCATGAGCTTAAATGCAGGCAGTTTTCCGTCTGATGTGTTTTTTGCTTAGCTTAGGAGTGTGCTTAGTCGGCTCTTGAGGGTATCGGTTGTTAGCATTTTAGCCGTGTGGCTATGCGCACCCGGCTGCGAGCCAAGCTCCCGTTCCCCGGGGATTGCGCTCGTTTGGCGGTTCCTCCTCCGGTGCATGTGACGCGATGCTCCGAATTTCTTCCTCCGAGGTGGGACAATTTTCGGAGAGCGCTCTCCGAGGTGTTTGCGATATCCCTCGCGACTTCGGCTCTCGAAGGTATCGGCTGTTAGCATTTTAGCCATGTGGCTATGCACTCCCGGCTGCTAGCTGAGCTCCCGTTCCCCCGGGAGAGCGCTCGTTTGGAAACAATTCTATTCCCGGTGTGTGTGACGCGGTGCTTCGTATTTCTTCCTCCGAGGTGGGAGAAATTTCAGTAAATTCGGGGATGCATGCCTGGCGGCTGCTTCTTCTCCTGGTGCGTTACATGTCTCTCTCCGAGGAGGATGAGATGGTGGATGCTAGCGAGCCTGCGGACTCCTCACAGCCTGTGCTGTACGAGGAGCTCCTTGAGGTTGTGGCACAGGCCGGGTCCAAGCTGGATCTAGCTTGGTCGGTCATGTAGCAGAAGCAGCATGCACCCAGTGAGCTGGATGAGCATTTCCTGCGCCCTGTGTCCCAGCCTCAGCGCCTTCCCTGATCTGCGCACCGAGGTGTCTGGGTCCTGGGAGGCCCGTGTGCGCGTGTGCTTTTCCGATGTTTCTCGCTGTGCGCGAATGTTATTGGAGATAAGTAGCACGGCTCCGGGACGATGGCATTTGTGGTAGAGACGCTAGCTAGCTACATTTCCCTGAGTGATGCGTCTATGACGGCTATCGGTTTGCCTACAAAGAGCCGCTTCGCTCTGGTGGGTGGGGCTATGCGGCAGGTCAGGCTGTGGGTTGCTTCCACACAATGAGTGTGTTGCAGCCATACCAGGCTGGCCAGCTATGAGGGACGATGTGAGCTTCCTTCTGAGCACCAATGTGACGCCTCCTGGCCTGACCTGGTAACGCTGTAGGTGAGGGAGATTGCTGGCGGGTTCAGGAGACCACGGTGGCATTTCGGTGGTAGTTCTTCGCCGCTTCAATGGGGCTGCTCGGCGGCAGCCTCGCCCTCGTACAACCTCTCAGGAGGTATAGTCGGCTGCAGAGCACCGCTCCAGCCACTCTGAGTGGGTCAGGGGCCAGTCCTGAGGGGTTGGTTCTCCCTGTTTAAACTTTCTGTCAGTCTGGAGGGCTGCCAGGAGTCTCTCGGGGTTTCTGCGTACTGTGGAGAAGGGCTGCACAATTCAGTTCGCGTATTCTCCTCCCCAGTTCAATGGGATGTGTCCCACCCTGGTGGGACCCGTGCAGGCTCTGGTCCTGGGACAGGAGGTGCGTGCTCTCCTGAGGAAACAGGCCATCGAGGTGGTTCCTTCCTCCTTGTTCAGAGAGTCAGGCTACTACAGCCCGTGCTTCATTGTTCCGAAGAAGGACGGCGGGTTGCATCCCATTCTGGATCGCCACTCCTTGAACCACTCACCATTGAGGCTCGGGTTCGGGTTTCTCGTTTAGGGAGGTCGTGTCTCAGGTCGAGTCCGAGGACTGATTTGTCATACGTTAGATCTGGAGGTCGCATGCTCTCACGCAGCCGTCCTTCACCACACACGGGAGGTTTCTAAAGTTGCTTTCGGGGCGGAGCTTACCAATATCGGTCCTCCCGTTCGGCCTAGCACTCTCACTCCTTACCGTCACAAAGTGTGTGATCATGGCACTGACCCCCCTGCGGCTTCAGGGCATCCGCATTTTGAATTATATCGATGATTGGTTGATATTGGCTCGTTTAGAGCACCAGGCAGTTCGGCATTGCGATGTCGTTTTTGCAAACAAAGACCTGGCTGACGACCTCAATGTCTTTTATAAAAACTGACTGACAACTCCCCCCCCCTACATTGACGTTTATATAGTTTATTATCGAACCGTACAGCCTGCTGTCTAATTACAGGCAGCTTTGTCAACTTCATGTCTATCATCAGACCTGAGAGAGTGAACTAAGCAGCTCTGGCCATTATTTCTTCCCAGACAATGAATAACTTGAAAGGGGCATCCATGTCTGCAGGAGAGCTCTGTAAACTTGGTCGATTTAAAGGCACCATTGCTGACCAGCAAAACGCTGGGGGCCGCTGGGGCTCCTTTTTAAACACGAAATCACTCACCCATAAAACTTACTCTAACCCTCATTTCTAATAAGAAAAAAATGAAAAAAATAACAAAGACCGAGCTCACACACTGTAGGACTCTCAGTTATGGTTCTCGCCTTTAACAGTAATGATGATAATAGGCTCTTTCACTGTGAAGACTGTCACTTCATCTAAGGGGCATATCCTCACACCTAAATTTTTGTCACTGATAATGATCCTCGACATGAATGACAGCTCGTCCTTGCCACACTAAAGTTCTTGGCAAACATTCTTCTGCTTCTGGTTCAGCAGTCTGGGGGAGACTTGGCAGTATTGCATGGACTGTTTCGTATGACACACTGATGATAGCAGCAATGTTGTTTTCTGATGATCATCATGCAAAAGTTTTTGAATGGTTTTGACATTGTTGGGGGTTGAGCTTGTTGAAGTTCCCTTTCAGGAACTCGAGATGTGGTGAAATGATTCAGGAACATGCCCGAGTGTTGATCTTGTGTGTTGCTTGCTTGAGAACGGAGCATGCGGAGTTGGTTCCCGAGGGAGGCGAATGTGTTCACTGTGATCGTATGTCTTTTCGTTCGTTTTGCTCCCGCTGGGCACTCTTCGAGAAGGGTGCCCTAGCTCCTTCCGGGTCTGGTCCCGTTCTCGCCATGGCAGAGTGCCGTGCCAGATCCTGGGGTTCCTCTGGGGAGGTGTTTTAGCGCTCTGCGATAAGGAAGCCGAGGAACTTTCGGAGGTTGTAACGCGTGCTGTTGCCAAGCTCGATATAACTTGGCCGGTTAATGACCAGAAAGTGCTTTTATCTAGTAAATAAGATGAGCGCTTCCTGACACTCGTGTCACAACCTCCATGTCAGGGTCTTCCATTTTTCCCAACCTGCACACTGAGGTGTCCAAGTCATGGGTAAAACCTTATTCGGCCCGCCCCAGTTCGGCCCCCAAAGTTCAATATTGGCATATTTCATCCCCACCCAGAGCTGTGGAGGCTGTGGCTTTGGCCCCTGAGGGGGCGCAGCTTTGAGGTTCTAGTCTCTCCACTGAGGTGGTAGAGACCATTCTCCACTCCAGAGCTTTTTTTTCTCCACGGCACACGGAGGCTGAGGCCCCGGGTACAACATAGAGTGCCTGGGTGGGACTTGGCCATCATTTTGGGGGCTCTTTCTGAGCCCCCCTTCAAGCCTTTACCCAAGGCATCTTGAAGGCACCTTTCAATCAAACCACGTTCTTGTTGGCCATTTGCTCTATCAAAACATAGGGGACCTGCAGGCCCTTTCTGTGGCTCCCTCCTTCCTGGAGTTTACCCCAGGTATGGCTGGTGCCTTCCTTTACCCTTGTACGGGTTACATCCTCATGGTGCCCTCGGTCATCCCACGACCCATAAGATTACAGGCACTCTATCCTCCTCTGTTCCAGGCCCCAGACCAAGAGAAACTGAACCGGATCTATCCGGTGCGGCACTGGACACCTACGTCCACAGGACAGGTCCTTGGAGAAGGACCGATCAGCTGCTCATCTGCTATGGCCCTTCCAAGAGAGGCCTTGCTGCTAATAAGACTCTGAGCAGGTGGATTGTTGACACTATCACGTCATCTTATGAGTCCTCTGGTCTCACCGCTCCCTTCGGGGTCATTGCTCACTCCACCCGGAGTGAGGCCGCCTCAAAATCTTGATCCTCTAAAGTTCCCCTCCAAGACATATGTGATGCTGCATTCACTTATATGTGCTTTATACTCCTGGTCATGATGTCAGCGTCCAATTTTTAACTGATTACACACATGATTTCAAAGCATGAACACTCGGGCATGTTCCCAAAGCATTTTAACGCAGCGTCTTGTTCCCTCAGGGAACTAGGGTTACATACATAATCTAGAGACGCTCTTCCTGATTGCTCATCGTCTTCCAGTGATATTTTTCAACTCTTGAAGTGCACGTGCCACTTAAAACACCTCAAACAACTCATTGCAGCATCTGCATAAACTTGGAGAATCATGTTAAACATCTCCGTAGCAGATTTGCCCATTTTCACAAAGGATTTCACGTTTGCTCTTTGTTCTAAGTTGCAGTCCATTATGTTGTGGTAATGCCCATGGTCAGAATAGCACCAGGATCGCAGCTTCCAATTTACATAGGACAATGTCTTTTGGCACACTGACTAGGTGTGGGGGTTTATAATGCTACAGTGGTAAAGGATGAAGCTAATGTTGTGCAGTGGTAAAGAATTGAGAGGTCAGTGGAGCAGCAATGGAGGATTGAAGGGATCAGTGGATCAATGGTAGAGGATGACCAAACCACCAAACTACCAAACCATGTAGCGAATTCAAATACTCTCCAATGTACATGTGAGGATGTTTCTCAGGCAGTCTCCCCAGGAAGTAAAACTTCTTTTATGTTGTCTCAGATGGTTAACTGGATGTCAGCCATACAGGCTGCCCAGATGCTTGTTCAGTCTCTTGTCATTTCAAGACTTGACTACTGCAACTCTCTGCTAGCAGGTCTTCCCCTGAACACTTTTCATCCACTGCAAATGCTCCAAAAGCTGCACGTATCAGATTCAAAACACTGATGCTTGCCTACAAGGCCAAAAATGGACCAGCACCATCTTACCTCAGTGACCTCATCACATCTCGCACTGCACCACGCTGTCTGAGATCCTCCAGTACTGCTCGACTGGTACCTTCTTCTCTCAGAATAAGAGGTAGGTACAATTCAAGTCTCTTCTCTGTTCTGGCACCGAGGTGGTGGAATGAACTTCCCCTAGATGTCTGTACAGCAGAGTCCCTGACTATCTTCAAGTGATGACTGAAGACCTACCTCTTCTTGAAAATACTTAAATAGCCCTTCCAAGCTTGTAGAATTCAAGTGTTATATTTATAGTAAGTTTGCAATCTTGCGTACCAGTGTAGATTTATTCATTACTAGAGACTCAAAGCACTTTTGTACGTCGCTCTGGATAAGGGTGTCTGCTAAATGCCGCAAATGTAAATGTAAATGTAAACCCGAGGTAAGAAACACTGAAACTGGTTAAATTTACAGTCATTTTAACACAAGTTTACAGAACAGAGGACAATTTGAGTAGATCTGTGATCTGAAGTGATAAATGGCAAATAAATGGCAATGAAAGAGGATCGAAGGATCAGTGGAGCAGGAAGGATATATCAATAGAGTTGATATTCCAAACTTAGAGAGCAGAGGGTTGTTCAGGGAGTTCAAAAAAAGAAATGAGGCCAGGGTCCAGGATACGGCAGGCAGGCACCCAGGAGTGTTCCTCCAGACCGTAAACTTCCCAGTTCACCAAATACTGAAGGCCTCTTCCCCGACGTCTAAAGCATAGGAAAAGACGGACCCCCGCCGACAAACCGGGTCGGTGGAAGTGGGTCTGGTGGAGGCCACCAGAGAGCATGCTTGGACCAGTCTGAGGTGGGAGACATGGAAGGTTGGGTGGATGCATAAGGCTCCAGGGAGCTTGAGACATACTGCCACGGGGTTTATCACTTTGGAAAAAGGGAACAGACCCATGAAATGATTGCCAAGCTTCTTGCATATGGCCTTGAGGGGTAGGTCATGAGTAGAAAGCCAGACCTTCTGACCGATCCAATATTGAGGGGCCGGTCAGCGTTTGCGATTAGCCCAATGCTCGTAACTCCGGGATGATTTTAGGAGGGCTGCCCGGGCCATCCTCCATACACGCGGACAACAATGGAAATGGGCCAGGACGGATGAAACGGTGGTCTCGGGTTGTTGGGTAGAGGACAGCGGGGGTTGGTAGCCAAACACAACCCTAAAAGCGCAAGAAGCCTGTGGCAGCAGTGGGAAGGGTGTTGTGAGTGTATTCAGCCCAAAGAAGCTTATCCGACCATGTGAAGGGGTCTTGAGCGCAGAGATTATGGAGGCTGGTCTCGAGTTACTGGTTGAGCCTTTCAGTCTGGCCATTGGACTGAGGATGAAACCCGGATAAGAGGCTGATGGAAATCCCACGGAGGCGGCAGAACTCCTTCTAAAAATGGGCAGAGAATTGGGGCCCCGATCGGACACAATGTCCCGAGGTAAACCATGCAGGCAGAAGACATGTTGGAGCAGGAGCTGTGCAGTTTCCATCGCAGAGGGAAGCTTGGGCAGGGGAAAGAAGTATCTCATCTTCGATAACCTATTGACCACCGTGCGGATGGCCCTATGACCCGCGGAAGGGGGAACGCCGGTAACAAGGAGTGGGTGAAGGAGACCTACCGGACACCCCTTGGGGTTCTTGTGTTGGTTACATGTGGGGCAGGCAGCCACGAATTAATGAACATCCCTGCAGACAGATGTGCCACCAAAAATGCTTTAGGAGCAGGACCAAGGTACGAGGAGTGCCTGGGTGACAAAACAAAGGGGAACTGTGGAACCACTGGAGGACTTCAGAACGAAGGTGTGCAGGCACGTAAAGCCCTAAGGGACAGGTTGACCGACAGTGGCTCCCTGGACCAGTGCACGGACGGTAACAGTGGTGGGGATTAAGGGATCGGATGGGGATCCCTTCTCGTCAGGGGAGTGCAAACAGGACAATGCATCAGGCTTCCCATTTAGAGACCCCGGCTGGTAGGACAGGGAGAAGTTAAATCGCTTAAAGAACAGTCCCAAACGTACTAGACATGGATTCAGGCACTTGGCAGTCCGCAGATATTCTAAATTTCGATGATCAGTCCAAACAAGAAATGAATCTTTGGACCCCTCCAGCCAGTGACGCCACTCCTCCAGGGCCAACTTAACTGCCAAGAGCTCTCACTCACCAACAGGGTAGTCCTGTTCAGCTGGGCTGAGACAGCGGGAAAAGAATGCGCACGGGTGCAGGCGGTTGTCCTGGGCACCTCTCTGGGACAGAATGGCCACTACACCCAGATCCGAGGCGTCCACCTCCACCACGAATTGGCGGGTTTCATCCGGAAGAGCCAGGACTGGTGCTGAAGTGAAGAGACTCTTCAGTTTGGTAAAGGCCTGGTCAGCCTCTGGGTTCCAGTTAAAGTCCTGACGCATGGAGGTGAGTAAGTAAAGGGGGGCGCGACGGAGCTATAGCCCCAGATGAAACGCCGATAGAAATTGGCAAATCCCAAAAACCTCTGCAATTGCTTACGGGTGGTGGTGTTGGGGCCAGTCATTTACTGCCTGAATCCTGGCTTGGTCTATCTGGACGTTATCGGCTGAAAGGACAAATACGAGGAAGGAGGTGCTAGATACATGGAAATCACAATTCTCTGCTTTGACGTATAATTAATTCTGGAGGAGCCGCCTGAGTACCGAATGCACATGCTGGACATGTTTGTCTCTAGAGTGTGAGAACATGAGAATGTCATCCAGGTATACGAACACATAGTGGTTAAGCATATCTCGAAGAACGTCGTTTACCAATGCCTGGAAGACCGCTGGCACATTGGTGAGGCCAAATGGCATAACTAGGTACTCATAATGCCCTAACGGGGTATTGAACGCAGTTTTCCACTCATCCCCCTCCCAGATACGGACAAGGTAGTAGGCGTCATGGAGGTACAGTTTGATGAAGATGATAGCGCCCTCAAGAGTGTCGAATGCGGGAAACATCAGGGGCAATTGGTACCGGTTCTTGACTGCCCCGATAGTCGATGCAAGAACGGAGGCTCTTTTCCTTCTTTTCCACAAAAAAAACCCCAGCGCCTGCCGGAGAGGAGGACGGGCGTATATTGCTGACAGCAAGCGAGTCCTGAATGTATTGGGTCATGGCCGCCTGCTCGGGTGCTGAAAGATGGTAAAGCCTACCAGGGGTGTGGCATAGTTCCTGGCAGGAGATCAATGGCACAATCGTAGGGCCGGTGCAGAGGCAAGGAAAAGGTTCGAGTCTTGCTAAACACTGCCCCAGGGTCATGGTAGACAGAAGGAACTGAACTGAGGTCAGGGGGAATCTCCGTGGAGCACGAGACCGGGCTAGGGGAAGATAGAGTGAGGCAGTGGGATTGGCAATATGTTCCCCAATAGAGACCCTGACCACTGGACCAATCTAGGTGAGGGTTGTGCTTGCGGAGCCAGGGGAAACCAAGCATCGGGGTGTGAGGAGAAGAAATGACCAAGAAGGTGAGCCACTCCCAGTGTTGCTCTCCGACAGTGACCAGAAGAGGCTTAGTACGGTAAGTGGCCCTGTGTAGGGGGTGCCTATCGAAGGCCCGGACCTGGAGAGTCTCCGGTAATGGCTCCATCTCCAGGCTCAGCTGATGGGCAAGATCCATGAATTCAGCATCCCCTACAGAGTCCACAAAGGCTGCCAGCGAAAAGTCCTGAGTACCAGAACAGATGCGGATCTTGACTAAGGGCTTGAAAGGGACTGGTAAGGAGAGGTTCGCCGTGGCCCCCTTTGTCAACGACCAGCCAGCCCTTTTGCTGCACACAAAGCAGCCATATGCCCAGCCTCGCCACAATAGAGTCAGAGCCCCCGGGAATGGCGTCTATCCTTTTCTGTTGGAGACAGGTGCTGACGTGCAATTTCCATAGGCTGCAGTTGGGAATGAGCACACCAGGGCAGGAGTAGTCCAGGGGGGTGTATGGTGGCGGGCCGGAGGCGTGTGGTAAGCCCGCTCCGGATGGCGAGCAAAACGCACTGAACGACGTTCACGTATTCGTCGGTCAATCCGAGTGGCCAGAGCGATCAAGGCATCCAGACCAGGGGAAAGCTCACAGGCAGCTAGATTGTCCTTCACCTGGGCTGAGAGTCCCTGAAAGAAGGTGTCATATAGAGTGGTGCGATCCCACCTACTGTCAGTGGCGTCCGTGCGGAAATCTGCAGCATACTCAACCACTGAATGCTCACCCTGCGATGAAGAAAGCAGCGAGCATGCGGCATTCTGTCAAGGGGTGGCCAAACCAAAAACCTTGCAAAGTTCCTCAGAGAAGGCAGTGAAGGTAGAGCAGTGCAAGGTCTTATTTTCCCACTCAAAGCCCGTCCAGAGAGCAAGGTGATAGCATAGGCCACCTTAGCCTGCTCAGTGAAAAAAGAGGATGGTTGGAGACTGAAAATCAGGCTACACTGTGCCAGGAAGGACCGACAAAGTTCGGGTTCCCACAAGAAATGAGTAGGGGGAACGAGGTGCGGCTCCCTAGGAGCACGTCAGGTGTGGGCTGAACCTGGGGAAGCAACGGCGGAGCTGGCAGGTGATGAGCGGAAACTGGTAGTGGTTTGGGAGCGGCTGCCCTCTGAAGGGTTTCAAGGCGTTGAATGAGCTGCAGAAGACCCAAAGTAATTTTCTGGAGCCGCTGCTCATAGGAGGCGGAGACCTGAACAAGAGCATTAAGGGTGGCTTGGGAATCAGTAGCATCCATAGCTGGCCAGATTGTTCTGTCAGAAAACTCGGGTGACTAGGTGAGTGGATGGAAGGACCCAAATTCAAAATGCACCAGAAGATAAGAATAGGGAGAGGAGGGTTTAGCATAGGCAGGAAATAGATAATGTCAGAATACTTGGGGTTAATGTTAAACATCCGGGCGCCGGGAGCGCGAAGCAGGCGAAAAAGATCCGAGAAAAGAAGCAAGTCTGAAAGCAGTCTGAGGTAGAGAGCCAGAGAACAGAGCTATAGGGAAAATCCAAAATCCGAAAACCGAGGGTTTCTTTTTAGTCAAAGAAGACCATTTTTTTCAAAATTTCTAGCTAAACTCCTACCCTCCCTTCACACACCACACTCTTCCCCTCTTGGGCTATATTGGCTTATAACCCCAGTGTGAAGATCATATCTACTCATTATTTTAACTACTAGTTATTATTTTACCTTTAAAAGATAACACATCTTAATAATTATCAGCCATGTTCTGTCGTTCTCTCCTGCCTGTTCTTCTGTGGCTCTCCTGCCTTCAGCCCTTCATCATGGCACAGAGTAAGATTTTTATTTAAATATAGCATTTAACCTTTTATCATGCCTGAATTTAATTATGTTTTATCTTATTGAGGTTTGTTATCATTTTAATTGTGTGTTTTTGCTCTACACTGGGTGCCTGATTTATATTAGTGTTTATATTTACTGCTTTCTGGCTTTTTAAAATAATAAATTTATCACGTTATGAACCCAAGCATGAATTCAGATGTTCATTAAAATCGCGGGTCTCCAACATGTGCAGAGTCTGTGAACATCCTCAATTTTAATTATCATTTATATATATTTTGCTAGATATTCTAAAAAGAAGAAAATCATGATATAATCATTTGAAATATTTTAAAGTTTGATTTTAATCAAATAATTATTAGTATATAATGAGCCAAGATATCAAATATGATGTTGATATTATATATATATATATATATATATATATATATATATATATAAAAACAATAACAGTATTTTGCAAAAGTCTTTGTGTGTGCATTTTATATATACATAAATAATGCACGCACACACACACACACACACACACACACACACACACACACACACACACACATACAGTGAGGAAAATAAGTATTTGAACACGCAGCTATTTTGCAAGTTCTCCCACTTAGAAATCATGGAGGGGTCTGAAATTGTCATCGTAGGTGCATGTTCACTGTGAGAGACATAATCTAAAAAAAAAAATCCAGAAATCACAATATATGATTTTTAAACTATTTATTTGTATGATACAGCTGCAAATAAGTATTTGAACACCTGTCGATCAGCTAGAATTCTGACCCTCAAAGACCTGTTAGTCTGCCTTTAAAATGTCCACCTCCACTACATTTATTATCCTAAATTAGATGCACCTGTTTGAGGTCGTTGGCTGCATAAAGACACCTGTCCACCCCATACAATCGGTAAGAATCCAACTACTAACATGGCCAAGACCAAAGAGCTGTCCAAAGACACTAGAGACAAAATTGTACACCTCCACAAGGCTGGAAAGGGATACAGGGAAATTGCCAAGCAGCTTGGTGAAAAAAGGTCCACTGTTGGAGCAATCATTAGAAAATAGAAGAAGCTAAACATGACTGTCAATCTTCCTCAGACTGGGGCTCCATGCAAGAACTCACCTCATGGGGTCTCATAGATCCTAAGGAAGGTGAGAAATCAGCCCAGAACTACACGGGAGGAGCTGGTCAATGACCTGAAAAGAGCTGGGACCACCGTTTCCAAGGTTACTGTTGGTAATACACTAAGACGTCATGGTTTGAAATCATGCATGGCACGGAAGGTTCCCCTGCTTAAACCAGCACATGTCCAGGCACGTCTTAAGTTTGCCAATGACCATTTGGATGATCCAGAGGAGTCATGGGAGAAAGTCATGTGGTCAGATGAGACCAAAATAGAACTTTTGGGTCATAATTCCACTAAACGTGTTTGGAGGAAGAAGAATGATGAGTACCATCCCAAGAACACCATCCCTACTGTGAAGCATGGGGGTGGTAGCATCATGCTTTGGGGGTGTTTTTCTGCACATGGGACAGGGTGACTGCACTGTATTAAGGAGAGGATGACCGGGGCCATGTATTGCGAGATTTTGGGGAACAACCTCCTTCCCTCAGTTAGAGCATTGAAGATGGGTCGAGGCTGGGTCTTCCAACATGACAATGACCCGAAGCACACAGCCAGGATAACCAAGGAGTGGCTCTGTAAGAAGCATATCAAGGTTCTGGCGTGGCCTAGCCAGTCTCCAGACCTAAACCCAATAGAGAATCTTTGGAGGGAGCTCAAACTCCGTGTTTCTCAGCGACAGGCCAGAAACCTGACTGATCTAGAGAAGATCTGTGTGGAGGAGTGGGCCAAAATCCCCCCTGCAGTGTGTGCAAACCTGGTGAAAAACTACAGGAAACATTTGACCTCTGTAATTGCAAACAAAGGCTCCTGTACCAAATATTAACATTGACTTTCTCAGGTGTTCAAATACTTATTTGCAGCTGTATCATACAAATAAATTGTTAAAAAATCATATATTGTGATTTCTGGATTTTTTTTTTTAGATTATGTCTCTCACAGTGGACATGCACCTACGATGACAATTTCAGACCCCTCCATGATTTCTAAGTGGGAGAACTTGCAAAATAGCAGGGTGTTCAAATACTTATTTTCCTCACTGTATATATATATATATAAAATTTATGGTGAAGACAATAAAAAAAAAAAAAAAGGTTCTTGACTTTAATATAACTTCAGTCTTTAGTCTGAAATAAATAACTAAACAAGCCGATAATTAAATATTTTGTCACAGGTGCGAATGGAGGAGGATTGTGTTGTTTTGTGTTCTATAAAACACCGATCCCTTCAGCGATCATCGTCAATGTCGAACAAACGAGATTCGACTGTTCACTTCCTGGAGTCATGTATGATTTCAACCTGCTTCTATTTTTTTTTCATATAATTCAAATCACAGATTATAATTCTACCCTGACATTTATATTCTTTCCTGTACAGTTTTACTACAAAAAAAGGATATCAGATATGTGCAGATCCTGAGGATTACTGGGTGAAGCAGATCCTTAAAATCAACAGTGGTTGGGTGGATCAGATCATTTAAAGCAAAAGTGGTTGGGTGGATCAGATCATTTAAAGCAACACTTTATGTCTGATGATCATTTAAAAATGCAGCATTACTGTAATATAACTTTAACCTTTGTTTTGTCACAGGTGCAAATGGAGCAGGATTTTGTTCTGTGTTGAGTTTCACAAAAGACCGATCGCCTTAGCGAACATCACTGCTGGTGAAGAAACGAGATTCAACTGTACACTTCCTGGAGTCATGTACGATTTCAACCTGCTTCTATTTATTTTAGATCATTTAAATCACATGATTCATAGATCACAGTTCTGATCTTTATCTTCTTTCATCTACAGTCTTACAACATTTGTGGAGTGGGTGAAGAAGATCATAAAAAGCAAAAAATGTATGTCGACCGAGACTTAAACAACAAATTCAAAGCATCTCACCATGTACCAGTTTAACCTGCTGCTTAAAGCAAATTGATTTCATGTTTAACAGTACAAAGGTTTTTTATAAATCAAACTTACACCTGTAACAGCACTTATTTATTATTCTCTTCTACACATTTATAAATCATGGCTTCTTGTTCTTGAGTCTCAGAATAATTTCTTCTTAGAATACTTTTCCATGTTTAGTAGGTTCTGGGTTGGTTCTTTAAGAAACTATTGCACGTACACTAGTATAAATATTTGTGACAAAATTATTTATAATAAATCCTTTTAGAATCTCTACTGATTTATCTTATCTATCTATCTATCTATCTATCTATCTATCTATCTATCTATCTATCTATCTATCTATCTATCTATCTATGTAAACAAGTTTGTTAGTATATATATATATATATATATATATATATATATATATATATATATATATATATATATATATATTACTTTTGAAATAAAACAAAATAAAAAATTATAACAATGTTTTAAATAAAAAAATTATATCAATACAGTATATGAAAAAAAAATAATATACACATATATAATATAAAATATTGGGGGGAGTGGTGGCTCCAGCGGTTAAGGCGCTGGGTTGCCGATCGGAAGGTCTGGGGTTCAAGCCCCGGTATCGCCAAGCTGCCACTCTTGGGCCCTTGAGCAAGGCCCTTAACCCTCTATGCTCCGGGGGTCAAGGTCCGTGACGTCGGAGTGACGTGGGGCCGCCTTCCCGTGGGCTCACCACCTGCAGGAGGGACCATAAGGGACGGTGCAGTGAGGATTGGGCAGCAGTCGAAGGCGGGGGCCTGCTTAGACTGCTGCCCCCGCGACCCGAATTACGGATAAGCGGGAGAAAATGAATGAATGAATGAATGAATAATATAAAATATATATTTTTTTATATATATATAAAAATTGATCCATATACAGCAATTTATATGAGTGTATATACTGTATTTATTACTTTATGGAGTAAACATTTTTCTATTACATTATGAACCGAAGCATAAATTCAGATGCTCATTATAATATTTGGGTCTCCAACATTGTGCAGAAATGGAGTCTATAAACACTCACTATTTTTATTATTTAATTTTTTTCTGAATCGTTTTCACATAAAATGAGAGAAAATAATATAATTTCATACTAATGTTTAAAAAATAAGGATTTAATCCTTTAAAATATTTTGAAGTTTGATTTCAGTCATTTACAAGAGTATTTGTCTTCATGCTCTATGTTGAGTTTGGTTTCACTAACAATAAACATACATTAGCAAAAAGCATCAATATTTGTCCATGCACATGTTGACTAGAGTATTAAAAACTAGTATTAATTGAAGGTACATTAAGAACAGATAATTTAATATTATATATTATTATGATTCAATATTTTAATTTATTGACAGCAATATAATAATATAATATACACATACAGCATTGTGCAAACGTCACCATTAGATTGTTTTAGCAGTAGTATATTGATTAAAATGTATAATTATGAATAGTGTCTTTAGTAGAAAAAAACAAAAAAAATAAGTAATATTTTTACACTCTTTAAAGCAAGAAAGAAAATCACTTTTTCAGGCTAAAGTGGCTAGTATTTAGTGTGACCCTGAACAATAGCAGGAACGAGGCTCTCATAAACCTAAATGAAATGCAGAGGTGGCGAAAGTACACACATCCTTCACTCAGTAGAAGTACAGATTCTGATGTTTTAAAAGACTCTGGTGAAACATGAAAGTTCTGACTGTACTTTTTCACTCAAGTTAAAGTAAAGAAGTTTGGGCTCTGACATGTATTTAAGTAAAAAGTAGTGATTTTTACTACCTGTTTTAGTATCACACTGGTAACTGAACCCCAAATCATATTAATTAAGGTGATCAGGAATGTCTCTGTTCTCAGTAATGTTTCCATCACTGACTCCCTCTGTCTCATCCACGTTAACCCCAGATTTCTGAATGCCTTCTGCCTGCTCAATGTGAGCTTCAGAAACAAGTATATGTCTGTGGTGTGTGAGAGGAAATGAGAAGAAGTGGGAAGAGAAAATATTTCATCAAATAGATTAAAACTAAAGTAACAAGTGAAAATGTAAGAAATAGAAAGTACAGATATTTGTGTAAAAATCTTAATAAGTGAAAGTGAAACAAATAAATAGCAATGTAAAACTGATACCAGAAAAATCGACTCAAGTACATTAACAGAGTATTTGTTACTTCTCACCTCTAATAAAATGAAACCCTAAATAATTTAATTGCTATAACTTGTATTTGTTTTAATATTTCATTTCAAAATAATTTCTGTGAAAAAGGTCTATTCCATTAGTTTAGAACCGATGATTTTAATATAACTTTAGTCTATTGTCTAAAATAAATGAGAAGATAATGAAATGTTTTGTCACCGATGCCAAAAGGAGATTCCATAAAAGACTAATAGAAAGAGCAAACATCATCTCTTTCAAAAGAAACGAGATTCGACTGTTCACTTCCTGGAGTCATGTACAATTTCAACCTGCTTCTTTTTTTTTTTTCGATTAGTTAAATCATTTACAGATTACAGTTCTGACCTTTATCTTCATTCCTCTACAGTTTTACAACAACAAATATGGCAAGAGATCCTCACCCAACACCACCAGAAAGAAAGTTCTATAGAACTCAGCTGGGACCCCACTGATGCCAGGGGTCTTTCCATCCACCATGTCCTGTAGATCTTTATAAAGCTATTGATT
Source organism: Silurus aristotelis (assembly GCF_946808225.1). Taxonomy (NCBI): domain Eukaryota; kingdom Metazoa; phylum Chordata; class Actinopteri; order Siluriformes; family Siluridae; genus Silurus; species Silurus aristotelis. The sequence continues at coordinate 33,270,613 of NC_139578.1, forward strand.
GTACAAGAGTTTTTTTCAGTAATGAATTCTTCAGTACTCTTTGCAGGTCTTTATAAAAAAACTGACTGACAACTTTTTTCCTCCCTACATAGAACCGTACAGCCCGCTGTCTAATTTCAGGCAGCTTTGTCAACTACATGTCTATCATCAGACCTGATAGAGTGAACTAAGCAGCTCTAGCCATTATTTCTTCCCAGACAATAAACAACTTGAAAGAGGATCCATGTCTGCAGGAGAGCTCTGTAAACTTGGTCGATTTGAAAGCGCCATTGCTAACCATCAAAACGCTGGGGCCGCTGGGGGTCCTTTTCAAACACTAAATCACTGACCCATAAACTTTAACCCTCACCATGTGTCTTTACTAATTTCTAAAAAAAAAAAAAAAAAAAAAAAAAGAGCAAAGACAGAGCTCACACACTGTAGGACTCTCAGTTATGGTTCTCGCCTTTAACAATCATGGAGATGATAGGCTCTTCCACTGTGAAGACTGTCACTTCATCTAAGGGGCATATCCGTACACCCAAATTTTTGTCACTGGTAATGATCCTCAACATGAATGACAGCTAATAGAGTTCTTGGCAAACATTATTCTGCTTCTGGGTCAGCAGTCTGGAGATGGACTTGGCAGTATCGCCTGGACTGTTTCGTATGACACACTGATAATAGCAGCAATGTTGTTTTCTGATGATCATCATGCAAAAGTTGTTGAATTGTTTTGACATTGTTGGGGGTTGAGCTTGTTGAAGTCCCCTTTCAGGAACTCGAGATGCGTCGAAATGATTTGGGAACACGCCCGAGTGTTGATCTTGTGTGAGCCTGCGAAGTTGGTTCTCGAGGAAGCCGAATTTGTTTACTGTGCTCGTATGTCTTTTCGTTCACTCCGCTCCTGCTGGGCACTCTTCGAGGAGGGTGCCCTAGCTCTTTCCGGGTCTGGTCCCGCTCTTGCCGAGGCAGAGTGCCGTGCCAGCTCCTGGGGTTCTCCAGCCTCACCTGCTCGGTCCAGCGCTCCCTCGCCGGCTTCGGAAGCACACCTTTTGGCAAATTTTTCCCCCTGCGGTGAGAGCATGCAGCTCCGCCTTTCTTCCTCTGAGCCATACTGCTGGACACCCCAATAACCCCTTTTAGCCTCTTCAGTGATTTCGTAAGCTCGGTGGTCGAGAGGTTTCAGGAAAATAAGATACAGGCGGCAGTGTTCCAGCGATACCTCCCACTCCGCTCACATGAGGGATCCTGAGCGGCGCTCGGCGTCAAAGCCTCGTGAGGTGACAGATCTGAGGACTGTCATCTTCAGGAAGGCTTTGACGGAAGGCTTATGCCGCACTGCTCTATGCAGTGCCAGCCCTGTCCCAGCATACTCAGGGACGTGGTTTGTTAACCTTGCCACCTTCAGTGCTTCAGGGCATGGAGAGCTCCAGCGAGCACTCTCCTTGGTCTCCACCCAGCAGCATTGTGGTCCCGGAGATCTTGCCACCTCTAGAGCCAACTCAGGGCACTGCCTTGGATCTGGGCATACCGGAGCTCAGTCTGGAGAGACTGATACCCCTAAGGCACTTTCTGGCAGCTTGGAAACCACGGTTTGCAGACCTGGTAGTTCTCCTCGAGCACCCTCCATGGAAGATTCTTCTGCAGAGGGATCTCCTTTCCCAGTTTGGGGGGTGCCATATTTTACCCTTGCCCAGAGCTGTGGAGGCTGTGGCTTTGGCACCTGAGGGGGTGCAGCTCCGAGGTTCTTGTCTCTACACTGAGGTGGTAGAGACCATTCTTCACTCTAGAGCTTTTTTTTCTCCATGGCACCCGGAGGTTGAGGCCACCGGTACGACCTAGACTGCCTGGGTGGGACTTGGCCATCATTTTGGGGGCTCTTTCTGAGCCCCCGTTCAAGCCTCTACCAGAGGCATCTTGAAGGCACCGTTTAATCAAGACCTTGTTCTTGTTGAAAATCTGCTATATCAAACAAATAGGGGACCTTCAGGCCCTTTCTGTGGCCCCCTCCTTCCTGTAGATTACCCCTGGAGATTATGGCTGGTGCCTTCCTGTACCCCTGTACGGGTTACATCCCCAAGGTGCCCTCGGTCATCCCACGACCCATATGATTACAGGCATTCTATCCTCCTCCATTCCAGGCCCGAGACCGGGAAAAACTGAACCGGCTCTGTCTGGTGCAGCACTGGACACCTACATCCACAGGACAGGTCCTTGGAGAAGGACCGATCAGCCGCTTGCCTGCTATAGCCCTCCCAAGAGAGGCCTTTGTGCTAATAAGCAGACTCTGAGCAGGTGGATTGTTGACACTATCACGTCATCTTATCCTCTGGTCTCCCTGCTTCCTTTGGGGTAATTGCTCACTCCACCCGGAGTGAGGCTGCCTCAAAATCTTGGTCCTCTGAAGTTCCACTACAAGACATAAGTGATGCTGCCTTCACTTATATGTGCTTTATATTCCTGGTCGTGACGTCACCTCATCAGTGACAGCCAGCGTCCAATTTTTGACTGATTACACACATTATTTCAAAGAACCCAGCCATTAGGGAGGCACAAGCCAGTGCACTCTCAGTGCCTGTCCCAAGCCCGGGTAATTGGGGAGGGTTGCGTTAGGAAGGGCATCCAGCGTAAAACATGTGCCAAATCAAATATGCAGATCACAAATGAGATTTTCAAACCAGATCGGTCAAGGCCCGGGTTAACAACGACCGCCGTAGGTATCGTTAGCCGACAGGGTACCGGTGAAAATTGGGCTACTGTTGGCAGATGAGAAGGAGAGGAGGAAGACGTCTACAGATGTCTACAGAGACGGCAGGAAAAGGAGCAGTGTAGGAGAGTGGAGGTTCAGGTTGGTACTTTAAATGTTGGTACTATGACGGGTAAAGGGAGAGAGATAGCTGATATGATGGAGAGGAGAAAGCTAGATATGTTGTGTGTTTAGGTGACCAAGTGGAAAGGGAGTAAATGGGGCTTCAGTGCCTATGCTCCACAAGTTCGCTGTGAGATGGAGGAGAAAAAAAGATTCTGGAGTGAATTAGATGAAGTGGTAGATGGTGTACCTAGGAAAGAACGATTGGTGATTGGGGCAGACTTTAATGGGCATGTAGGTGAAGGGAACAGAGGAGATGAGGAGGTGATGGGTAGGTATGGCCTTAAGGAGAGGAATGTGGAAGGGCAGATGGTGGTAGATTTTGCTAAAAGGATGGAAAGGGCAGTGGTGAACACTTATTTTAACAAGAAGGAAGATCATAGGGTGACGTATAAGAGTGGAGGAAGGTGCACACAGGTGGACTATGTTCTATGCAGGAGATGCAACCTGAAGGAGATTGGAGACTGTAAGGTGTTGGCAGGGGACAGTGTAGCTAGACAGCATCGAATGGTGGTCTGTAAGATGGTTTTGGTGGCGAAGAAGAAGATAAGGAGAGTGAGGACTAAAAGAAGAATAAGATGGTGGAAACTGAAGGAGGAGGAGTGTAGTGTGAGGTTCAGGGAAGAGGTCAGAGAGGGGCTCGGTGGTAATGAAGAGGTGTTGGGTGATTGGGAAACTACTGCAGGAGTGATGAGGGAGGCAGCTAGAAAAGCACTTGGTGTGACATCTGGAAATAGAAAGGAAGACAAGGAGACATGGTGGTGGAATGAGGAAGTGCAGGAGAGCATGGGGAGAAGGAGGTTGGCAAAACAGAAGTGGGATAGACAGAGTGATGAGAAAAGTAGGCAGGAGTACAAGGGGATGCGGCAGCAGGTAAAGAGGGATGTAGCGAAAGCCAAGGAAAAGGCATATAAGGAGCTGTATGAGAGGTTGGACACTAAGGAAGGAGAAAAGGATTTATACTGATTGGCCAGGCAGAGGGACCGAGCTGGGAAGGATGTGCTGCAAGTTAGAGCAATAAAGGATGGAGAGGGAAATGTGTTGACTAGTGAGGGGAGTGTGTTAAGAAGGTGGAGGGAGTATTTTGAGCAGCTGATGAATGAGGAAAATCAGAGAGAGAGAAGGTTGGATGATGTGGAGTTGGTAAAGCAGGATGTAGATAGGATTAGTAAGGAGGAAGTGAGAGCAGCGATTAAGAGGATGAAGAGTGGAAAGTCGGTTGGACCAGATGACATACCTGTAGAAGCATGGAGATGTTTAGGAGAGATGGCATTGGAGTTTTTACCCAGATTGTTTAACAAGATTCTGGAAGGTGGGAGGATGCCTGAGGAATGGAAAAGGAGTGTGCTGGTACTGATCTTTAAGAATAAGGGAGATGTGCAGACCTGCAGTAACTACAGGGGGTATTAAGTTGATCAGTCACACCATGAAGTTATGGGAAAGAGTAGTGGAAGCCAGGCTGAGAGAAGAGGTGACCTTCTGTGAGCAGCAGTATGGTTTCATGCCGAGGAAGAGCACCACAGATGCCTTATATACCCTTCCGGGCGCTGCTCGTGTGGCGACTGGCAGAGCTGCGTGTGTGCTTCATTGTTTGTTGTTTGTATGTTAATAAGTCTGTTTAAAGGGAATATTTTTTAAGTATTCCAGTATTTTAAGTGTTTTAAAATCCAAAGTGAAGTATTTTAAAGTGAAGATTTTAATTCGGTGGAAGATTTCGCTTTTGCTGCTGTTGGCGAGTTGAGGAAATGCGATTACAGCCCTGGCGCATGGCGGAGTTTTGGAGGAAAACGCGCCAGTGATGAATCGGGAGTTTCCGCTGGGCTTGCGTTCGAGCGCTGTTCCTGTTGATCCCGCTTGGAATATTCCTGAAGAGTTACTCCGGCCTTCTTCTAATTTCCGAGGCCCAAAAAGGAAAATAAGAAGGAAACACGGGAATCGTGGTGGAGTACGAAGCGGACTGAGGAGGACTGAAAGATTTACTCCCTTGCCTACAATACTCTTAGGCAATGTACGCTCGCTTCGACATAAATTAGATGAACTACAAGCCAATGTGAGTTTCATGCACGAATATAGAAACACGCACATAATGGCATTTACTTAAACCTGGTTGGATGACTCGGTCGCTGATAGCACTTTACGGATTCAAGGTTTTGGAACACCTATCAGGCTGGACCGAGATAAAGACACAACTGGGAAAGAACGTAGAGGAGGTGTGTGTGTCTATATTAAAGAAAGCTGGTGTAATACGGCAATAGTACGACATAAAATTTGTAATTCTAATATTGAACTTTTTGCGTTTTCAGTACGCCATTTTTATCTTCCCAGTGAATTCCCTCAGTTGTTTTTTGTAGTAGTATATATTCATCCACGTGCCAAGACTGATATGGCATTTGAAATTGTTAAAAATGTTCTGGACAAACTGGATAACTTATCCCCAGATGCACCGAAATTTGTTTTAGGTGATTTTAATCACTGTATCATGGACAAATATTTAAAGGGTTTTTATTGTAACTCTCTTATTAGTTATGTTTCTTTTACAAAAAATATGTGCATATAAAAGCTACAGTCATACTTATTTAAAAGCTTATTTTAAATAACTGCCCCTATTCAGATATTTGTGGCTGAGAAGGTTTGTTTTATAATAATGTTTAAGTACACTATTCATTAAACTATCTTGTGTTTGAAGAGATTAACATTTTTTTATGTGTTCTGAAAAAATGAGTGTGAATACCTTTAACTCGTCCATGGCATTAGGTTGTATTCGCTAAAGTTTGGTTAAAATGCACCTGGAAGACATGTGCTGGTTACTACCTAGTTTTACTATCTTTTCTGTGATTGGATGTTAATTATTTTATACCCACCCATGCATATGAGAGTGTAATGTGATTGGTGGCTAATGAGTCAATTAAATGAGTGAAGGGGTGACGAGGTGCTCGAGAGAGAGTTTGGGAGCAGAAACGTTGTGCGGGGAAAAAAAACAGTAAAATAACTGCTAAACGCGTGTTATCTTGGTTTGTTTTCTTGGACTGATATACTGCATTCAGCGTATTACCGTGGTGTTGCACTACTTCGAGTTGGACACTTCGAAAAATCAGTTGAGTTCGGGTTGTGATCGGGTGAGTGGAAAAGCACTCGGTGGAGAAACCGTGCATTCATCAAGACTGTTCGGTTTGCCTTGGATCGCGGGAAACGTAGCACTATTCGCAGAGGATCGTGTGTGACGTCTCCGCTTAGACTGTAAGTGATCACTGGAGCACAGGTACATGTTATGTTTTTTTTTGTTTTGCTCATTTGAGTGAAGAGGCCAGTTTTCAAAGTTTCAAAGGCCACAACGCACTCAAGCAACGACACAGGCCTGCATCGGGGGGTTGTGTGTGTGAGTGTTTGCGTGTGTGAGTGGGCCCACTACTATTTTATGTTGAGATTTATACTTTTGTGTGATTATAAGTGTTGATTTAGAGGTGCAGTTGCACTGTAACGGAAATAGTTAACAGTAAGAGTGTTTAAGTATTTTCATTTGAGTGTATATTCATTGCTGGGTAGTTGTGTTTTACCATATTTGAACTGTTTATGTTGTGTATTCAGTAAGTGTATTGGACAGTAATTTATTTTGTTATAATTCCTATTGACTATTGTTATTCATACCTATATATTATTATACATATGTCAACTTAATTACTTAAATATAAATATCTATATATTTTATAATTCATATCTCAATATATTCTACATAGCAAAAAAAGAAATAAATACAAAACTGTTTTTTTGTATGACTGTTTCTCTGTGTATTTTAGAGTTTAGGTATCAGAGTATTCTAATTTCTATAGTTGTGAGACCCCAAGTTATTGAACCCGTCGCCCCACCCTAAAGAGCTTAGACTGGATGCAACTAAGTAGGACAGGGGGCGCTACATTATCAATACGTTACATGTGCTACCCGTGCTGATAAAGTTTTAGAAAGATGTTATGGCCCGATTCCGGGAGCGTACAAATCTCTGCCACTACCACCTCTTGGCTCATCTGATCATAATGTAATCATGTTGTCTTCGGTGTATGTTCCTATTGTTAAACAAATGAAGAAAGAAGTACGATTTGTACAGGAATGGTCACCTTCTAATATTTAAGTTTTAAAGGGTTGTTTCGAATGCACAGATTGAACTATGTTTTTGAACACATGTTCTGATCTTAATGAACAGGTGCTTACCGTTTCTAATTATATTACTTTTTGTGTTGATTCTGTCATACCTACAAAAAAGATCACTTTGTATCCCAACAATAAACCTTGGGTTACAAAGGAGTTAAAAAGCTTACTGAATATGAAGAGGAGCGTATTTCTCTCAGGAAATAATGAGGAGAAGAAGCAGATAAACAGGGAAGATAAAAGGGCAATACAAATTGCTAGAAATAATTATAAAAATAAGATTGAGGGTGTGTTTCTGCGAGGCAATCTTAAAGCTGCATGGAAAGGAATAAAGAGTATGGCTGAAGTCAGTATAAGGGTATCAAATCAACAAACTCCTACAGAGAATTATGAGGCTAATTTTCTTTTATCTAATAGTTACAATGATTTCTTCTCTCATTTTGATACATCTGTTTCTGGTGAGGAGATGGCACTTTTTATAGAAAATAGTAGTAAGATGGCACTTTTTAAAGATGATATTAGTTCTTCTAATATTTTAAATTGAATCCATCTGATATATTGAAACAGTTAAAGGCTATACCGCTTAATAAGGCCCCAGGCCCGGATGGTATTTGTGGTAGAACACTGAGTCACTGTGCGGAACAGCTTAGTGGAGTTCTCCACTTACTTTTTTAATCTTCTATAGACCTGGGGCTGGTTCCTGATTTGTGGAAAACATCAATCATTGTACCTATACCTAAAAAAGCAAAGCCGGAAGCGCTAAAAGATTATCGTCCAATCGCTTTGACTTCTTTAGTCATAAAAGCTTTTGAAAAAGAGATCAAAAAGAAGTTGTTGACAGTTGTTGGACCACTCTTAGATCCATTGCAGTTTGCATATCGCGCTGGGAGAGGTGTAGATGATGCAAAACTGTTTCTATTGAATGCTCTTAGTCAACATCTAGAAAATAGTGGAGCCTTTGCGCGCCTTTTGTTTGTGGACTTTTTGTCTGCATTAAATTTTTGCAACCTATGATTTTGGGACAGAAACTTATTAGTCAGTTTAATCTCAATTATGGTTTAGTTTTATGGATTATTAACTTTTTAACAGATAAAAAACAAAGGGTAAGAGTCAAAACAAATATTTCTATAGGTTCACCACAAGGCTGTGTACTTTCTCCTGTTCTATTCATATTGTATACAAATGACTGCCAAAGTTCATATAATAACAGTTATCTGGTCAGATATGCAGACGATACTGTGCTTTTATCTTTGTTGTCAAATGCAGATCAGGAATATGGTCCGGTTTTGGACAATTTTATGGTATGGTGTAATCGGATGAAATTGGATTTTTCAAAGTGTGTCAAAGACGAAAGAGATGATTATTAATTTTAGTAAGAAAACACTTGCACCTCAAAGAGTAATTATTAATAACACTCAGGTCGATGTAGTGGATGAATACAAGTATTTAGGAACAATTATTGATAACAGGTTGAAGTTTGAACAAAATACAAATGCAGTTAGTAAAAAGTCACATCAAAGATTATTTGTGCTGAGGAAGTTAAATTCTTTTAATGTACAGAGACGTATTCTTATGACCTTTTTATAGCTCTTTTGTGGAAAGTATCTTGTCTTTTTCTTTTATTTGTTGTTTTCTTTATTGTCTGTAAAGAATAGGAATCGCTTGCAAGGTATGGTAAATCTGTGCTCAAAAATTGTAGGTGTTCCTTTGCGAAGTCTCACATGTTATTATGAACAGCAAATGATGAGAATGGCACATAAAATTATTGGTGACTGTACACACCCTTTGAATGACTATTTTGAGTGGATGCCCCTTGGGCGACGTTTAGAATCAATTAAATGTTCCACAAACCAGTACAAATTTACTTTTGTGCCTGAAGCAATACGGTTATGTAACAAATCCAGTTGAATTAGATTTATTATTATTATTATTATTATAACTATTATTTTATTTAATTATTATTATTATTATTATTATTATTTATTTATTTATTTATTTATTTATTTATTTATTTATTATTTATTTTAAATAAAGATAAATAAAGCTTTGAACTTATTTGCTTTGAGGATGTTGATGGAGAAGTATAGAGAAGATCAGAAGGAGTTGCATTGTGTGTTTGTGGATTTAGAGAAAGCGTACGACAGGGTGGAGAGAGAGGAGTTGTGGTATTGTATGAGGAAGTCAGGTGTGTCAGAGAAGTATGTGAGGGTGGTGCAGGACATGTATGAGGACAGTGTAACAGCAGTGAAGTGTGCAGTAGGTACGACAGACTGGTTCAGGGTGAGGGTTGGACTACAAAAAGGATTGGCCCTGAGCCCTTTCCTGTTTGCAGTGGTGATGGACAGGTTGACGGACGAGGTCAGACAGGAGTCTCCCTGGACTATGATGTTTGCAGATGATATTGTGATTTGTGGTGAGAGTAGAGAGCAGGTTGAGAAGAGCCTGGAGAGGTGGAGATATGTGCTGGAGAGAAGGGGAATGAAAGTCAGTAGGAGTAAGACAGAGTACATGTGTGTGAATGAGAGGGAGGGCAGTGGAGTGGTGTGGTTGCAGGGAGAAGAGGTGGAGAAGGTGGAGGAGTTCAGGTACCTGGGGTCAACAGTGCAAAGTAATGGAGTGTGTGTTAGAGAAGTGAAGAAAAGAGTGCAGGCAGGGTGGAGTGGGTGGAGAAGAGTGACAGGAGTGATTTGTGATAGTAGGGTATCTGCAAGAATGAAAGGGAAAGTTTATAGGACTGTGGTGAGACCTTGTATGGACTAGAGACAGTGGCATTGAGTAGAAGACAGGAGCTGGAGGTAGCAGAGCTAAAGATGTTGAGGTTTTCATTGGGAGTGACGAGGATGGACAAGATTAAAAATGAGTTTATTAGAGGGACAGCGCATGTAGGATGTTCTGGTGACAAGGTGAGGCAGGCGAGATTGAGATAGTTTGGACATGTGCAGAGGAGGGACTTGGGTATATCAGTAGAAGAATGCTGAGAATGAAACCACCAGGTAAGAGGAAAAAAGGAAGGCCAAGGAGGAGGTTCATGGATGTGGTGAGGGAAGACATGCAGGTAGTTGGTGAGAAAGAGGCAGATGTAGAGGACAGGGTGGTATGGAGACGGATGATTCGCTGTGGTGACCCCTAATGGGAGCAGCCGAAAGAAGAAGAAGAAGACACACATTATTTCAAAGCATGAACACTTGGGCGCGTTCCCAAAGTGTTTTGACGCAGCGTCTCGTTCCCTCAGGGAACTAAGTTTACATACGTAACCTAGAGACGTTCTTACTGATTGCTCCTCGTCTTCCAGTGATGTTCTTCCATTTTTAAAGTGCACATGCCACTCAAAACACCTCAAACGACTCATTGCAGCATTGCGATAAACTTGCTGAATCATGTCCATGTTTTCTCTTTGTTCTTACTTGCAGTCCCTTATGAAATTGCAGATGTGGTAATGCCCATGGTTAAAATAGCACCAGGATCACAGCTCCCAATGTACATAGGACAGTGTTTTTTGACACACTGACTAGGTGTGGGGGATTATAATCCTACAGTGGAAAAGGATGAAACTAATGTTGTGCAGTGGTAAAGAATTGAGAGGTCAGTAGAGCAGCAATGAAGGATTGAAGGGATCAGTGGGGCAATGGTAGAGGATGACCAAACCACCAAACTACCAAACCATGTAGCGAATTCAAATACTCTCCAATGTACATGTAAGGATGTTTCTCAGGCAGTCTCCCCAGGAAGTAAAACTTCTTCTATGTTGTATCAGATGGTTGTTTTGTGTCATGGACAGGAAGGATCCTTGACAATATGGTCATCCTGCAATCTTCTAGCTGCTAGCTCTTTGTACCTTGCAGCTTGCAGATTTATAGCAGTGTGTGATTCATATCATTGGTGTTGCTGACGTTTAGGTTATTAGACTGTTGATGTTTTATATTAATGATGTATAATTCAAAAAATAGAATGTAGAAATGATTTACATGAGTTACACTCAGTGTTGTTTTAACACCATTAGATTCAAATTTGTCTTATTTTTTATTTGCGCATGAGATTAAAAACAGCCATCGGAAAGTTTTTTTAGATCTTTATCGGTTTTGGTGATAACCACAATCAGCTTCTAGCTGAAGAAGTGATGGTGGGGTGGGGGATGTTTGTTCTTTCTTACTCAGAGGAAATGTTTTCTTATCTTCAAAATACTCTCCTACCCCCCACCACACCACACACTCTCTCTCCTCTTCTGATTGGCTATAACCCCAGCGTGGAGATCATATCTACGTTATTATTGTATATTTAAGTGATAACACATTTTAACGATCATCATCTTCATCAGCAGCAGCCATGTTCTGCCGTTCTCTTCTGCTGGTTCTTCTGGGGCTCTCCTGCCTTCAGTCCTTCACCATGGCACTGAGTAAGATTTATTTGTGTATTTTAAATATAGTGATTAACCTTTTATCATAACTAAATTATAATTATGTGTGTTTGTGTGTTCACTGTAAACCGGGAGTCTGATTTATATTAGTGTTCATATTTATTACTTTCTGGAAAAATGAAAACTATCACATTTTAAACCCAAGCATGAATTCAGATGTTCAGTGAAAATCAGTGGGTTTCCAACAAAGTGCTGAGATGGACTATATAAACACTCTCTATTTCCTTTTTTTTTTTTTGCTGAATAATTTTTACAAAAAAAAAAATAAAAAATCTATGATAACATTTCATACAAAATTTAAATAAAAATACAGAAGTAACCATTATTACATATTATCATAGTTTGACGTTTTATTCATAGAATTTTGTATTATACAGTCATATAATAAAAAAATATATAGATCAATAATTAATATTGAAATAATTGTAATATTTTGTGTATATTGAGCCGGAGATATATATTCATATATATATATATATATATATATATATATATATATATATATATATATATATATATATATATATATATATATATAGTAGAACCTTGCATAAGGAGCATAATTTATTCCAGACTCTTACTCGTAATGTAAAACAAATTTTACCCGTATAAATTAATGTAAAATACAATAATGCGTTACATGGCAAAAAAAATAAAAATAATATAACTCATATATAACATTATATGTACATATTATATGTAACATTTATTTAAAGAAAATAACAAATAAATTGCTATGGAGCAGAAAACATCATCTTTTCTTCTATCATGGAACGAACCAACCTGGAACATCGTCGAGAATACGAAACCATTGTGTAGATATTCTTGTCACTCCCTTTCAAGCATCTATCTCCCAAATCTTGCACTTGTTCTTGAGGATAGTGCAAATCGTTGATGTAGATCGATTGTATGTGCGTGCTAGATCAGCCACGCTCACGCTCATGCCCTCATGTTCTCGCTTTTCAATGAATTAACATTTCACTTCTACGGTTATTTTTATTCTCTTATGGTTGTCTTCTTGTGGCTTTTTCTTCTTGGACATTTTTGAAAGTGTTATTAAACTTTGCACAAATAATTTGTACAAGTTTGGAAAAAAGTGTGATCACAAGCAACACTGAAATGCTAGCGGAATAAACACATAATAAACACAGACTGATGTAGCACGGGCTCGGAACGTCCCGGTGCACAAGCAAGTGACATGAAGAGGGGACGTCCCCTTTTCATTATGCGAAATGTCACTTATTAAGGGAGCCATTTTATTACGATTTATTTTGCATGACATGTGAATTACTTGTTAAGAGAGGTGCTCGTTAAACGGGGTTCCATTGTAAATATATATATATACTGCAATACAGTACACACAGTACTGTGCAAAAGTCAATTACATTGTTTTTGCAATGGATACAGGAAAACTGAATAAAGAATTACAAAAGAAAGAAATCTGGAAAAAAAAGACACGCCTGATGTAGATAATTAATAAAGGCCTCATGACTTAAATATAACTTCAGTCTTTATTCTGAAATAAATGAGTAGATAATGAAATATTTTTGACAGATCCAAAAGGAGCAGAATTGTGCTGTTTTGAGTTTCATAAAACCCCGGTGCCTCCAGCGAACATCCTCAAAGTTGAAGAAACGAGATTCGACTGCACACTTCCTGGAGTCATGTACGATTTCAACCTGCTGCTTTTTTAAAGACACTTTAAATCAGTTGATTCACAGATCACAGCTCTGATCTTTATCTTCTTTCCCCTACAGTCTTACAACAAAAAAAGGATTGCGGATTTGTGCGGACCCTGAGGTGGACTGGGTGAAGCAGTTTAAAGCAAATTGATGTCTTGCCTAACAGGAAAAGCTTTTTTATATATCAGACCTGCACCTGTAACTGCACTGATTATTCATATTTTCTATGCAAATTAAAGTACATTTATAGCTCACAGACTCCTGGTTTGTTTCTCTGAATAATGTCTTTTTAGAAAACTAATAATAGAAAGCTAAAAAGTGTTTGTTTTTTTTCTTTTTACAATGGAATGATCTAAATGTAATGATCATGGAAAAACAGGAAAATATCTAGAAAGAGTGTGGATGTGTTCAGTATCAGGAATCAGAGGAGATGGTGGTGGAATGTATATTAATACATGGATTTAGTATCACACAGAGAGAAGAAGCATCAGAGAAACAGGAACTGAAGCATTTCTAACTATTTTTCTAAACATTAGAAGAAATTTGAAAGAAATATTTTTCACATCTTTGCCCACAATCAGGTCCAGTAGATGTTGGGAAAACACCTTAAAACTGTGACATCATCTACCCACAATGTAGACATCTGTGATCTATCCAAATGATCTAATCATCTCGACATGTACTCTAAATACACTAAGTATCTGAGGTGGTTAAATGTTTACAGTCTGATAAAAGTTTAAGTAAAACTGGTTCTCTGAGTAGCTCAGTGTCGGCTACCAGGTCCTGACTGGATGTCAACTTCATATCTAACAGTTGATACGTCGCAGTCTAGGGTTGGGGCGTACAGCATGATTGAAGGCACGGGGTGGTATACACGTATATGAGGTAGATGAAAGTGTATTTGTTAAAAGTGTGATGGGGGAATGGAAACACAAACACTGTGGTGTCATAAAAGGGAAGGTATATTGTACAGTAAAACCCCGTTGGACGAGCATAATTTCTTCTTGAAAATTGCTCGTAGGTTCATTTGCTTGTACATTTGAACTGATTGTCCCTATAAGAATGAATGTAAAAGAGATTTTATCAGTTCTGAGACCTCATTCAATCGCTTATTTCTGCACTTAAAAAGTATTTGTAGTCTATTTTAACAAACAAATACACCGCAAATTACCGTAATGTAAACAAAAATGAACACTTACTCATGTGCTAGTGGTTGATTGCGAGTGTGAGCCGCGCATCACGCTCGTAACCTTCTTGGTTTCCATGGTAATTCTATTTACTTTCGTTTTTTACAGCACCATCACTGAATAAAACAACAAATATGTACATATATTTACAGATATAATACAGTGAGGTAAATATGGTCAAAAACGGGACAAGGCAAACTCAGAGTCAGAACGGGCGTAGGTCAGCAACAGGAAATCACAAAATCTTGGGACAGAATAACAATCAAAGAGAGTGTTGGCTAAGCGAGCTCCTGAATCCCAGCTTTCCTTCAACTTTATAAGTCGCCTCCTGCTGATGTAATCAGAAGGAATGCAGAACTGGAGTCTCGGGGTGGCACCTGCACACAACTACACACCGCATACACATACCTCAAATTTCTCATATAATGTTCATGTGTAAATCCTGAGTTAAGTAACACTGAAACTTTTGAATTTACATTCATTATTGACAGAAGTTTACAGAATAAAGGACAATTTGAGTAGATCTTTGATCTGAAGTAGTCAAATAAATGGCAATGAAAGAGGATGGAAGGATCAGTGGATCAGGAAGGATAGATCCATGTCTGCAGGAGAGCTCTGTAAATTTGGTCGATTTGAAGGTGCCATTGCTGAACAGCAAAACGCTGGGGGCCGCTTGGGGTACTTTTTAAACAATAAATTACTAAACTAAAAATTACTGACCCATAAACTTAATTCAAACCCTCACCATGTGTCTTTACTAATTTCTAATAAGAAAAAAATGAAAAAACAGCAAAGACAGAGCTTTTAACAGTCATGGAGATGATAGGCTCTTCCACTGTGAAGACTGTCACTTCATCTAAGGGGCATATCCGTACACCCAAATTTTTGTCACTGGTAATGATCCTCGACATGAATGACAGCTCGTCCATGCCACACTAATAGAGTTCTTGGCAAACATTATTCTGCATCTGGATCAGCAGTCTGGTGATGGACTTTCGTATGACACTGATAATAGCAGCAATGTTGTTTTCTGATGATCATCATGCAAAAGTTGTTGAATGGTTTTGACATTGTTGGGGTTTGAGCTTGTTGAAGTTCCCTTTCAGGAACTCGAGATGCGTCGAAACGATTCTGGAACACGCCCGAGTGTTGATCTTGTGTGTTGCTTGCTTGAGAGCGGAGCATGCGAAGTTGGTTCTCGAGGGGGCCGAATGTGTTCACTGTGCTCGCATGTCTTTTCGTTCGCTCCCGCTGGGCACTCGTCGAGGAGGGTGCTCTGCGATAAGAAAGCCGAGGAGCTTTCGGAGGTTGTAACGCATGCTGTTGCCAAGCTCGATATAACTTGGCCGGCTCATGAGCAGATAGTGCTTTTATCTATTAAATAAGATGACCGCTTTCTGACACTCGTGTCACAACCTCCATGTCGGGGTCTTCCCTTTTTTCCCAACCTGCACACCGAGGTGTCCAAGTCATGGGTTAAACCTTATTGCATTTTCCAACACTGCAGCAAGACACTTCAGCACCTGGTTGTGCCGCCAGGTGTAACCCCCTTGTGAGGCTAGTCTTGCATCCCACTAAGATGTGCTTCAGTGTTGCTAGACTTGGGCATAGAGGGCACGTGGGTTCCTCAGCATACCATTGGCTTAGGTTTGCGGGAGAAGGCAGGACATCATAGGCAGCCCGGATGGTAAAGCTTGCCCTGAATGTCTCCATTTCCCACAGCTCTTTCCAGGAGATCTTCCTCTTCTCCACTCCTTCCCATGCCATCCACTGCCCTTGCTTTGCCTGTGCCACTGCCTGGGCGCACCTTCTTGCTTCCTCCTCCCGCCATACCTCCTGGACCACCATCTTGCGTCTCTGAGATGGAGAGGACTTGCTCCACACTGGTGTGCTGGCCCCAAGTCCAAGACCACTCCTCCCCTCCTGCACTCTGCCCACGATGTCCTTGTGTCTGAGTGCTGCCTTTGCCTGCTCAGTTGCAGCCATCAGGGTCCACTTCCTTCCGGTGACCAAGATGGGGGCCGCTTGGGCTACAAATGGATCCCTCGAATCCAGTAGCATTATCTCCAGTCTGACTTTGGCACACTTGTACTCCTCTACCAGACTGGAAATGGGCAGGTGTAGTATCCCTTTGCCATAAAGTCCAATACTGCCGAGGCACCTGGGAAGGCCAAGCCACTTCCTTACGTATGAGCCGACCAGTCTCTCCAGCTTTTACACCTTTGAGAGTGAGACTTCGTAATGGGTTAGTGGCCATAGGAGATGTGGAAGTAGTTCATACCGCATGCACCAGAGCTTTAGCTTGCCAGGAAGCAGGGTTCTGTCGATGTTCTCCAGGCCACTGGCTACCTCCTTCCTAAGCTGCTCTACTTGCTCTTTGTCTTTAAGGGAGGCATCATACCACCGACCTAGACTCTTCACTGGCTTCTCTGAGACAGTTGGGATGGGTTCCTTGCCGATGTGGAACCGGTGGTCTGACAGCTTTCCCTTGATGATGGAAATGCTTCTGGATTTGCTCGGCTTGATCTTCATGCGAGCCCGCTCGATGTTGCCCTGGAGCTTTCTCAGTAGCCGTACAGTGCAAACCTTGGTTGTGGTGAGAGTTGTGAGGTCATCCATGTAAGCTCTGACTGGCGGCAGCCTCAGCCCAGGTCTTATTTGCTGTCCGCCAACTGTCTATCTAGAGGCCCGAATGATGACCTCCATTGCCAGGGTGAGGGCCAGTGGGGAGATCTATCTCCTAAATCTTGCACTTGTTCTTGAGGATTGTGAAAAATGGGTTGATGTAGATCGATTGTATGTGTGTGCTAGATCAGCCACGCTCACGCTCATGCCCTCGTTCTTGCTTTTTTAATGATTTTACGTTTCACTTCTATAGTTATTTTTATTCTCTTATGGCTGTCTTCCAGTGGCTTTTTCTTTGGGGAAAGCGTTATTAAATTTAGCACAAAAAAAAAGTTTGGAATAATGTGTGATGACAAGCGACACTGACATGCTAGCAGAATAAGTGCTAAACACAGACTGATGTAGCACGGCCTCGGAACGTCCAAGTGCACAAGCGAGTGATGTGAAGAGAGGGGTCAAATTAAAGTACATTTATAGCTCACAGCCTCTTGGTTTGCTTCTCTGAATAATGTATTTTTATAAAACTAATAAAAGAAGGCTACAAAGTTTTATTCTTTCTACATTGGAATGATCTAAATGTAATTTTGTGTTCTTATATTTTTACATTTTTATATTTTTTATTGATTGTGTTGTTTTTACTGGAAAGTGCCTTGTGCTCCTTTCGGTTGCTGTAAGGCGCTATACAAATAAAGCTTGATTGATTGATTGATTGATTGATAATGATTATGGATAAATAGGAAAAATATCTAGAAAGAGTTTGGATGTGATCAGTATCAGGAACCAGAGGAGATGGTGGTGAAACGTATATTAATACATGGTTTTAGTATCACACTTTCAGGAATCCCCCTGCCTTCACACTGTGATCACACTGTCAGGAATCCCCCCCCTTCAGCAGCTGTCAAGCTCGGTGTCAGGAATCCCCACAACAAGGAGCTTCTCTCCTTTGCACTAACAACACACACCTGACTTTCATCTACACGCTAATCTCACTGCCTATAAGAACACTTACTGCACACACACTCGCAGTCCTTTATTACACGTTCATGTATGTTCATATCGGGGATAGGTTGTGTGTGCTTGTATGTTCCTGCGTGTTCATGCCGGTGTGCAAGTGCTCACGTCTTACTGTATCCTTGCGTATGCCTTCCCGCTCCACACACCGTTCAACTCGGACACTCGCTCTCTCACTGCGCCTGGACCGCGCCGCTTTCCAGGCGCGCCGTGGATTTAACTTTCCCGCCTCGCGTTCCGACTCGGGCTTTGTGGACCGCGTCTCATTTCAGACCCACCGTGGATGTTACTTTTCCCGGACTCTGTTATTTGGATTATTTCGCAGACTCTGAACTGTTGTGGGCCGCGCTGTGAGCGCACCACCGGATTAAGCCCTTTTGCAGCAGGTATTTGTGTTGGCTCCACCTTATTTGTGTTTGAGTTTAAATAAAACTTTATTTTTTGCTGCTACTTCAGCTTCTGCCTTCGTTACTGCATGACACACACAGAGAGAAGAAGCATCAGATAAACAGGAACTTTTCAATCAATTTTCATGAACATTGGAAGAAATTTGAAAGAAATATTTTTTACATCTTTGCCCACAATCAGGTACAGTAGATGTTGGAAAAATACCTTAAAACTGTGACATCATCTACCCACAATGCAGACATTTGTGATTTATCCAAATTATCTAATCATCAACATGTACTCTAAATACACTAAATATACAGCAGAACATTTCTGTTGATAATTTATAGCAACTATAATAATATTAGTGAAGTATCTGAGGTGGATACATTCTGATTAAATGTTTAAGTGAAACTTAAGAGTGGTTCTCTGAGCAGCTCAATGTCAGCTACCAGGTCCTGACTAGATGTCAACTGCATGTCAACTTCATTCCCTTCACAGTGTGTAGGGAATATTACTGGATTTCAAATTCCTGATTGTCCAAAAAAAAACTGTCAGAAAACTCAGGTGACTAGGTGAGGACCTAAATGCAGGATGCATCAGAAAATGTGAATCAGGAGAGGAGAGTTTAGCACAGGCAGGAAATAGATAATGTCCAAATACATGGGGTTAATGTTGAACGTCCGGGGCGCCGGGAGCGTGAAGCAGGGTGGGGATCCGAAAAAAGAAGCAAGTCTGAAAACAGTCCGAGGTAGAGATCCAGAGAACAGTGCTATAGGGAAAATCCAAAAACCGAGGGCAGGCAAAAATCTGGAAAAAACAGGAGCTCCGAAAAAGAAAGTAAAACTTTAAACAGGGAAAAATAAGGCTGGACAGTCTCAAAATAGCGCAGAGCCGAAACCAGACAATCTGGCAGTGAGCCCATGCAGCCGTCTATTTATACTGAAACAGTCAAGTCAATTCAAGTCAAGAGGCTTTTATTGTCATTTCTACTATACACAGTGGTACACAGTACACAGTAAAAACGAGACAACGTTCCTCCGGAACCCTGGTGCTACACTAAACAACAACAAACAAAACAACATAGAGCTACAACACAAGCTACATAAAGTGCATTGAGTGCAACCTGGTGCAAACAGTGCAGACAGACAGTAAACCTACTGTATACTTGATTATACAGTACCGTACAAGAAGACTGTAGAAACTATACAAACTAAAAACTATATCCCAGAAGTGAGTATAAACAGAACAATGTAGTGCAAAAATACAGCTGCAGTCAAAGGTGCAAAGAACAGCATGTAAACAGTATAATACAGTGAAAAATGATAAATGTGCAAAAAAACAGCAGTTGAGAGTGAGGTACAGTCGAGAATAATAAAAATTGAATAAATGAATGGTGGTGGAATGGATTGAGATGAGTGATGAGTGTGTGTTAAGTGTTAAGTCCAGGAAAAAATCTTTTTTACAGTTCGGTAACACACATTTAAGTGAGTGAGTGTGTGTGTGTGTGTGTGTGTGTGTGTGTGTGTGTGTGTGTGTGTGTGTGTGTGTGTGTGAGAGTTCTGTTTCAGTTCTGTGTATTGAGAAGCCTGATGGCTTGTGGAAAGAAACTGTTGCACAGTCTTGTTGTGGCGGCCCGAATGCTTCGGAACTGTTTTCCTAATGGCAGGAGGGTAAAGAGTGTGTGTGACGGGTGTGTGTGATCGTCCACAATCCTGTGTGCTTTGCGGATGCAGCGTGTAATGTAAATGTCCATGATAGAGGGGAGAGAGACTGTGAGGACAGCTGAGAAGATCATCAGAGTCTCTCTCCCCTCTATCATGGACATTTACATTACACGCTTGGTGTAGGGTCTTGCGGTCCGAGACGGTGCAGTTCCCAAACCAGGCAGTGATGCAGCTGGTCAGGATGCTCTCAATGGTCCCTCTGAAGAACATGGTCAGGATGGGGGGAGGGAGGTGGGTTTTCCTCAGCCTTCTCAGGAAGAAGAGACCCTGCTGGGCATTCTTTGTGATGGAGCTGGTGTTGAGTGACCAGGTGAGGTTGTCTGCCAGCTGAACACCAAGGAATTTGATGCTCTAGACGATCTCCACTGAGGATCCATCAATAATCAGTGAAGATTGGTCACTCTGTGCTCTCCTGAAGTCCACAACCATCTCTTTGGTTTTGCCAATGTTTAGAGTCAGGTTGTTTGCTCCACACCAGGCTGTTAACCGTTGCACCTCCTCTCTGTATGCTGACTCATCGTTCTTGCTGATTAGACTCACCACGGTCGTGTCATCAGCAAACTTGATGATGTGGTTCGAGCTGTGCATTGCTACACAGTCGTGAGTCAGCAGAGTGAACAGCAGTGGACTGAGCACACAGCCCTGGGGGGCCCCAGTGCTCAGTGTGGTGGTGCTGGAGATGCTGTTTCCGATCCGGACTGACTGAGGTCTCCCAGTCAGGAAGTCCAGGATCCAGTTACAGAGCTGAGGAATGATGGTGTTGAATGCTGAGCTGAAGTCAATGGATGGCGAGCGTGCCGGTGCCGCCGGCTGAAAGATGCAAAATCATGATATAATCATTTGAAATATTTAAAAGTTTGATTTTAATCAAATAATTATTAGTATATAATGAGCCAAGATATCAAATATAATGTTGATATTATATATATATATATATATATATATATATATATATATATATATATATATATATATATATATATATATATATAAAACAATAACACAGTATATACAGTATTTTGCAAAAGTCTTTATATATATATAATCTATGGTGAAGACAATTAAAAAAAAAAAGTTCTCGACTTTAATATAACCAGTCTTTAGTCTGAAATAAATAACTAAACAAGCCGATAATTAAATATTTTATCACAGGTGCGAATGGAGGAGGATTGTGTTATTATATATATATATTATAGTTCCATAAAACACCGATCCCTTCAGCGAACATCGTCAGTGTCGAACAAACGAGATTGGACTGTACACTTCCTGGAGTCATGTATGATTTCAACCTGCTTCTATTTTTTCTATCATTTAAATCACAGATTAAAATTCTACCCTGACATTTATATTCTTTCCTGTACAGTTTTACTACAAAATAAGGATTTCGGATATGTGCAGATCCTGAGGATTACTGGCTGCAGCGGATCATTAAAAGCAAAAGTGGTTGGGTGCAGCAGATCATTTAAAGCAACACTTTATGTCTGATGATCATTTAAAATTGCAGCATTACTTTAATATAACTATATAACACATCACCCACAACGAGGATCATTGTGTCAGGACCTCTTCCCACTTACCAGCGAGGGGCTGAGAAGTTTAGTAGACTTTTAGCACTAAATGAATGGTTACAGTCATGGTGTCGAGAACATAAACTTCTCTTTGTTAATAACTGGAACTGTTTCTGGGAGCGTCCTAGGTTCTTCCGCCCTGATGGCCTGCACCCCAGCAGAGTTGGAGCAGCAGTGCTATCAGATAACATCTCTAGGATACTTCACACCATCTGACTGGTAAGACATCAAGAAATCTTCAACTATAAGAACACGCATACTACAGACCAAATAGTTACAAGTTCACACACAGCCCAGTTTATAGAAACCGTATCTATTCCTCGTGTAGTAAAACCAAGAATTACATACACAAGATCCAGAAATAATCTTATTGCAGTTAAAACTGAAAAATGCCAGATAAACAAACACAACAAAGTTCTAAAGTTCGGTCTTTTAAACATTAGATCACTTGCACCCAAAGCACTGATTGTAAATGAGATGATCACAGATAATAATCTCGATGCACTCTGTCTCACTGAGACCTGGATTAAACCAGGTGATTATATGGGTCTAAACGAGTCTACACCGTCAGGATATGTTTATAAGCATGAGCCCCGTCAGACTGGTCGTGGGGGGGGTGTAGGAACCATTTATTATTATATTAATGTTAGTCAGAGATTAGGATTCAGCTTTAAATCATTTGAAGTGCTCGTTCTTAAAATTGCACTTTCAGAGATGCATAGAAAACTCGCTCTGGTCACCGTGTACAGACCCCCAGGACCCTACGCTGATTTTCTTCATGAGTTTGCTTGTTTTCTCTCAGACCTCCTGATCAGCTTTGATAAAGTGCTGCTTGTAGGAGATTTTAATATTCATGTAGATGATGAAAACGATGCCCTAGGATTATCATTTGTCGATTTACTAAACTCTTTTGGAGTTAAACAAAACGTCACCAGACCAACCCACCGTTTTAACCACACACTAGACTTAATAATATCCTACGGAGCAGACGTCACTGATATAAATATTTTACCTCAGAATGATGACATCACAGACCATTATCTCCTACTGTACACACTACCGGTAGAGCAGATTAACCGTGTTTCACCACGGTATCGACTTGGTAGGACTATTATTCCAACCACTAAGGACAGATTCATAAATAACCTGCCTGATTTATCTCAGTTTCATATTAAACCCATAACTGCTGATCATCTTGATGAGATGGCAAACAACATAGACCTTATCCTCACTAGCACTTTAGACACTGTTGCCCCCATCCGGTTAAAAAAGGTTCGAGAACAAGCACCTGCACCTTGGTATAATAGTCATACGCATGCCCTAAAGAGAACAACACGTAATCTGGAGAGAAAATGGAGGAAAACTAAATTGGAGGTATTTAGAATTGCGTATAAAGACAGTATGCTTAGCTACAGACAGGCGCTAAAAGCTGCTAGAGCTAAACACCTGAGCAAACTCATAGAAAATAACAAAAACAACCCCAGGTTCCTTTTCAGTACAGTCGCTAAATTAACAACAAATCAGGGATCTGAAAAATGTGTTCCATCACAGTTTAGTAGTGAAGACTTTATGAATTTCTTCACTGAAAAAATAGATAACATTCGAAAAACAATTGTGGCAGTTCAACCTCTGACAGCATCTCCCGACACAATCGTACTTACAACCCCACAACTACACTGTTTTACATGTATAGGACAGGAAGAGCTGTATGATGCTATTATGAAAGCTAAATCAACAACATGTCAGTTAGATCCAATTCCCACTAAACTACTGAAGGAAGTGTTATATACAGCTGGTGAGCCTCTTCTCAATATTATTAACTCCTCACTATCGTTAGGTCATGTCCCTAAATCCCTCAAGTTAGCAGTTATTAAGCCCCTCATTAAAAAACCTAATCTGGATCCAAACACGCTATCGAATTACAGACCAATTTCAAATCTCCCATTTATGTCTAAGATTTTAGAAAAGATTGTCGCTGCCCAGCTATGTAACCACTTGCAGGAGAACAATATCTTTGAAGAGTTTCAGTCAGGTTTTAGGCCCCATCATAGCACAGAAACTGCTCTAGTTAAAATCACTAATGACCTGTTTTTAGCTTCAGACCAAGGCTACATCTCCCTATTAGTTTTACTAGATCTTAGTGCTGCGTTCGACACTATAGATCATGATCTTCTCCTCGATCGCTTACAGAATTACATCGGTATTCAGGGACAGGCATTAAGCTGGTTTAAATCCTACCTGTCCAATCGTTACCATTTCGTAGATTTAAATGGAGAGCTATCCAGGATAATGCTAGTAAATTATGGCGTGCCACAAGGGTCAGTTCTGGGACCCCTGCTTTTTACAATATACATGCTTTCATTAGGAAATATTATTAGAAGGCATGGAATTAGCTTCCATTGTTATGCTGATGATACCCAGCTATATATTTCATCCAAACCAGGCGATACAGCTCAATTAGCTCGCATAACTGAGTGTGTTGAAGAAATAAGAGATTGGATGACCCATAACTTTCTGCTATTAAATTCTGATAAAACGGAGATTTTGCTCATCGGCCCAAAAAATAGTACACAGAAGCTCCAGCATCTCAGCCTGCATTTAGACGGTTGTTCTGTAACTACTAGTTCAACGGTAAAAGACCTGGGAGTTATTTTAGACAGCAACTTATCTTTTAAAAATCACATCAATCAAGTTACAAAAACAGCCTTCTTTCACCTTAGAAATATTTCTAAGCTAAGAAATATGTTATCTATATCTGATGCAGAGAAGCTCGTCCATGCGTTTATGACCTCTAGAATAGACTACTGTAATGCATTACTAGGTGGATGTCCTGCATCATTAATAAACAAGCTTCAGTTAGTTCAGAATGCCGCAGCAAGAGTTCTTACTAGGTCAAGAAAATACGATCATATAACCCCAATCTTATCGTCCCTACATTGGCTTCCTATTAAGTTTCGAATAGACTACAAACTACTGCTACTCACTTATAAAGCACTAAATGGTTTGGCTCCCATGTATCTATCCAGTCTCTTAACACGCTACAATCCGTCACGCTCCCTGAGATCTCAAAACTCTGGGCTTCTAGTAGTTCCTAGAATAGCAAAGTCCACTAAAGGCGGTAGAGCATTTTCACATTTAGCTCCTAAACTCTGGAATAGTCTTCCTGACAGTGTTCGGGGTTCAGATACACTCTCCCAGTTTAAGTGTAGATTAAAAACATATCTTTTTAGCAAAGCCTACACATAACACACATCACACACATCACATCACAACCTTGTGCTCCAGAACATCTGATCACATGCACATTATCAACTTGTGCTGTTAATATCATGAACAGCAGCTACGCTAATTCCTCTCCACTGCTTCTCTTTCTCTCCCCATCCCGAGGCTTCCTGAGGTTTGGCCAGCTCCAGTCACGTCCCACCTCGTGAAGATTGTGGACCTATGGATGATCATGGAGAAGTAGATGCCGAGTGTTTAAAGGCCCTGGCATGGAGAAGCTGATGCTGGATCTATGATGATCACAAATTGTTCTGTATTGTTGAAAGATTTATGACCAAACTTTTGATGTCACCCATATGAGGATGGGTTCCCCTTTGAGTCTGGTTCCTCTCAAGGTTTGTTCCTCATATCATCTAAGGGAGTTTTTCCTTGCCACTGTCGCCACGGCTTGCTCATCAGGGACAAACGCACACCATTCACCTTCACTGTTGTTTTCTGTAAAGCTGCTTTGAGACAATGTCTGTTGTGAAAAGCGCTATACAAATAAACTTGACTTGACTTGACTTGACTATAACTTTAACCTTTGTTTTGTCACAGTTGCTTATAAAGCAGGATTCTGTGCTTTGTTAAGTTTCACAAAAGACCGATCGCCTTAGTGAACATCACTACTGGTGAAGAAACGAGATTCAACTGTACACTTCCTGGAGTCATGTACGATTTCAACCTGCTTCTATTTATTTTAGATCATTTAAATCACATGATTCACAGATCACAGTTCTGATCTTTATCTTCGTTCATCTACAGTCTTACAACATTTGTGGAGTGGGTGAAGAAGATCATAAAAAGCAAAAAATGTATGTCGACCGAGACTTAAACAACAAATTCAAAGCATCTCACCATGTACCAGTTTAACCTGCTGCTTAAAGCAAATTGATTTCATGTTTACCAGTACAAAGGTTTTTTTTTATATTTTTTTTTATAAATCAAACATACACCTGTAACAGCACTTATTTATTATTATCTTCTACACATTTATAAATCATGGCTTCTTGTTTTTGAGTCTCAGAATAATTTCTTCTTAGAATAATTTTCTATGTTTATTAGGTTCTGGGTTGGTTCTTTAAGAAACTATTGCACGTACACTAGTATAAATATTTGTGACAAAATTATTCATAATAAATCCTTTTACAATCTCTACTGATTTATCTTATCTATCTATCTATCTATCTATCTATCTATCTATCTATCTATCTATCTATCTATCTATCTATCTATCTATCTATCTATCTATGTACACAAGTATGTTAGTATATATATTTATTACTTTTAAAATAAAACAAATTAAAAAATGATAACAAAAAAATGATAACAAAAAATACATATCTATAATCTATCTATCTATCTATCTATCTATCTATCTATCTATCTATCTATCTATCTATCTATCTATCTATCTATCTATCTATCTATCTATCTATATAAACTTTATACTGTATTTATTACTTTATGGTGTAAACATTTTTCTATTACATTATGAACCGAAGCATAAATTCAGATGCTCATTATAATAATTGTGTCTCCAACATTGTGCAGAAACACTTACTACTTTTATTTTTTTATTTTTTCTTCTGAATCGTTTTCACATAAAATAAGAGAAAATAATATAATTTCATACAAATTTTCAAATCAAAAGTTTGATTTCAGTCATTTACAAGAGTATTTTGTCTTCATGCTCTATGTTGAGTTTGGTTTCACTAATAATAAACATACATTTGCAAAAAGCATCAGTATTTGTCCATGCACATGTTGAATAGAGTATTAAAAACAAGTATTAATTTAAGGTACATTTAGAACAGATAATTAAATATAATATATTATTATGAAGCTCGAAATAACTTGGCTGGCTCATTAGCAGAAAGTGCTTTCATCTAGTAAATATGATGACCGCTTTCTGACACTCGTGTCACAACCTCCATGTCTGGGTCTTCCCTTTTTTCCCAACCTGCACACCGAGGTGTCCAAATCATGGGTTAAACCTTATTCGGCCTGCACCAGTTCAGCCCCCACAGTTCTACTGTGTATTTCCACATTATGGGGCGAAAAGAATATGGTTATGAGGCGATGCCATGGGTTAAAGAGATTGCTTGCCACCTATCTCTCTCCCGGAATCCCCTCCTCCCTTAAGACCCCGACATTTCCCACGAAGCCCCTACGCAATACATCAGCACTCATGGGTAAAGCCTATGCTTCTGGTGCTGCAGGCATATCAGGCTCACCTGCTGCATGTGTTGAATGTGAAAGGTGCCTTGGACAGTCATTTTGATGAGCTTCGCCGGACGGAGGATCTTACTCTAAGAGCCTCTAAGGAGACCGCTAGGGCCATTTGGCGGTCTATGGCTTGCCTGGTGTCTACCGAAAGGCACCTTTGGCTCACACTGTCAGATATGTCTGATAGAGACAGGGCTGTACTGCTGGACACCCCGCTAAACCCTTCTGGCCTCTTTTGCGATTTCGTAAGCTCGGTGGTTGGGAGGTTTCAGGAAAATAAGAAACAGGCGGTGGTGTTCCAGTGATACCTGCCATGCCGTGGCCCCAACTGCAGCCCTCCGTCTTCCATCGGGAGGTGCAGAAACGCAGCGTGGCGACTTGCTCTCCCCCTGTGAGGGATCCTGCATCACGCTCGGCGTCTAAGCCTCGTGAGGTGACAGATATGAGGACTGTCATCTTCAACAAGAAGGCTTTGACGAAAGCTCCTTACACGGGACCTTTCTGGGGATCTGCCCATGAAGGGGGCGTGCCGCACCGCTCTATGCAGTGCCAGCCCTGTACCGGCCCACTCAGGGACTTGGTTTGTTAACCCTGCCACCTTCGGTGCTTCAGGGCATGGTCAGCTCCAGTGAGCTCTCTCCTTGGTCTTCACCCAGCAGCATTGTGGTCCCAGAAATCTCGCCACCCCTAGAGCCATCTCAGGACGCTGCCTTGGATCTGGGCTTACCGGAGGTCAGTCTGGAGAGACTGTTACCCCTAAGGCACTTTTTGGCAGCTTGGAAACCATGGTTCGCAGACCTAGAGGGAGATTATTCTGAAGAGGGATCTTCTTTACCAGCTGGGGAGTGCCATATTTTACCCTGCCCAGAGTTGTGGAGGCTGTGGATTTGGCCCCTGAGGGGGCGCAGCTCCGAGGTTCTAGTCTCTCCACTGAGGTGGTAGAGACCATTCTCCACTCCAGAGCTTTTTTTTTCTGAGGCTGAGGCCCCTGGTACGACGTAGAGTGCCTGGGTGGGAATTATTCGCCATTTTGGGGGCTCTTTCTGAGCCCCCCTATCAAACCTCTACCCGAGGCATCTCGGAGGCACCTTTCTTTTAAGACCATGTTCTTGTTGGCCATCTGCTCTATCAAAAAAATAGGGGACCTGCAGGCCCTTTCTGTGGCCCTCCCCTTCCCTTCCCAGGTATGGCTGGTGCCTTCCTGTAGCCCTGTATGGGTTACATCCCAAAGGTACCCTCGGTCATCCCACGACCCATAAGATTACAGGCATTCTATCCTCCTCTGTTCCAGGCCCCAGACCAGGAGAAACTGAATCGGATCTGTCTGGTGTGGCACTGGACACCTACGTCCACAGGACAGGTCCTTGGAGAAGGACCGATCAGCTGCATGTCTGTTATAGCCCTCCCGGGAGAGGCCTTCCTGTTTATAAGCAGATTCTGAGTAGCTGGATTGTTGACACTATCACGTCATCTTATGAGTCCTCTGGTCTCCCAGCTCCCTTTGGGGTCATTGCTCACTCCACCCAGAGTGTGGCTGCCTCAAAATCTTGGTCCTCTGAAGTTCCCCTCCAAGACATATGTGATGCTGCCTTCACTTATATGTGCTTTATACTCCTGATCGTGACGTCACCTCATCAGTGACGGCCAGCGTCCAATTTTTGACTGATTACACACATTATTTCAAAGCATGAACACTTGGCTGTGTTTTGACGCAGCGTCTCGTTCCCTCAGGGAACTAAGTTTACATACGTAATTTAGAGACATTCTTCCTAATTGCTCATCATCTTCAAGTGATGTTCTTCCACTCTTGAAGTGCAGATGCCACTTAAAACACCTCAAACGACTCATTGCCGAATCATGTCAAACATCTCCATGGCAGATTTGCCCATTTTCACACAAGATTCCATGTTTTTTTCTTTGTTCTTACTTGCAGTCCCTGATGAAATTGCAGATGTGGTAATGCCCATGGTTAAAAAAGCACCAGTAGCACAGCTCCCAATGCATATAGGACAGTGTCTTTTGACACCCTGACTAGGTGTGGGGGATTATAATGCTACAGTGGAAAAGGATAAAGCTAATGTTGTGCAGTGGTAGAGAATTGAGAGGTCAGTGGGGCAGCAATGGAGGATTGAAGGGATCAGTGGAGCAATGGTAGAGGATGACCAAACCACCAAACTACCAAACCATGTAGCGAATTCAAATACTCTTCAATGTACATGTGAGGATGTTTCTCAGGCAGTCTCCCCAGGAAGTAAAACTTCTTCTATGTTGTCTCAGATGGTTGTTTTGTGTGTTATGGACAGGATACTTAACAATATGTTCATCCTGCAATCTTCTAGCTGCTCGCTCTCTGTACCAAGCAGCTTGCAGATTTGAAGCAGTGTGTGATTCATCTCATTGGTGTTGCTGACTTTTAGGTTATTAGATTGTTGATGTTTTATATTAATGATGTATAATTAAAAAAATAGAATGTAGAAATGATTTACATGAGTTACACTCAGTGTTGTTTTAACAACATTAGATTCAAATTTCGGATCCATCTTGGATGAGATTGAATCCAAGATGGCGGCACGGAAGTAGCAGGTGGCAGGATCCAAAAATGGTGCTTTTACCATATTTAGCGCGACCTTCCACAATACATGGACACCAGAGTCAGCCGTGTTCATGCGTACGACCACCAGACACTGCTACAGTACAGACATCATGCAACCAATAATCTGCATGATGATATTATCAACAACCTTCGCGACCTCGGCTTGCTGCGACCTCGGCCACAAAGACCAGGCCCCCAGCCCTCGGTGTTACTTGATGCCGGTGGCCAGGAGAGGAGACGTCGAAAGCGCTGTTCGAGGAAGCGGAAGCGCGGCAAGCGGGCGGGTGTCCGTGCTAGGCTAAATGCTAACCCTAGCCGGCCGGCTCTCCCGTCGATTCTTCTTTCCAATGTCTGCTCCCTGGATAATAAACTGGACTACATCCGACTCCAGTGAACCACACGGCGAGAGTTTAGAGACTGTTGCGTCTTTGTCTTCACGGAGACATGGCTCAGCGACAGAGTTCCGGAAGCCGCCATCCAGCTAGACGGGCTAACCGTGTTTCGAGCTGACAGAAAAGCAGTTCTGTGCGGTAAGACTCGCAGTGGTGGCGTGTGTGTTTATATCAACACAGAATGGTGTAAGAACTCTGTGCTTGTTTCACGCTACTGTTTATCGCTAGTGGAGTTTGTGACTGTTAGATGCAGACCTTTTTATTTACCACGGGAATTCACAACTGTATTCATTGTCGGAGTGTACATTCCGTGGATGACTGCAAATGTGCGTGCGCTGTTGAAACAAAGAGACTCTGCTTTCAGATCAGGGGACAAGACGGCCTTAAAAACAGCAAGGGCCAAACTGTCTCGTGCCATCAGAGAGGCGAAGCGCGCACACGTGAAGAAAATCCACAACCACTTCCAGGACAGTGGAGACACTCGGCGCATGTGGCAGGGCATCCAGGCGATCACGAATTACAAGACCACATCACCTGCTTGTGACCGTGACGCCTCCCTCCCTCCCTCCTGTAGCGTGGCTGATCTAGCACGCACATACAATCGATCTACATCAACGATTTGCACTATCCTCAAGAACTTTAATTTAACTTTAAAACGTCAAGTGACGTGAATTTTTTTATATATCAGACCTGCACCTGTAACTGCACTGATTATTAATATTTTCTATGCAAATTAAAGTTTATTTATAGCCCACAGACTCTTGGTTTGTTTCTCTGAATAATGTATTTTTTAGAAAACTAATAAAATAAGGCTACAAAGTTTTTTTCTTTTTACAATGGAATGATCTAAATGTAATGATTATGGATAAACAGGAAAAATATTTAGAAAGAGTTTGGATGTGTTCAGTATCAGGAATCAGAGGAGATGGTGGTGGAATGTATATTAATACATGGATTTAGTATCACACAGAGAGAAGAAGCATCAGAGAAACAGGAACTGAAGCATTTCTAACAGTTTTCCTGAACATTAGAAGAAATTTGAAAGAAATATTTTTCACATCTTTGCCCACAATCAGGTCCAGTAGATGTTGGGAAAACACCTTAAAACTGGACATCATCTACCCCCAATGTAGACATCTGTGATCTATCCAAATGATCTAATCATCTCGACATGTACTCTAAATACACTAAGTATCTGAGGTGGTTAAATGTTTACAGTCTGATAAAAGTTTAAGTTAAACTGGTTCTCTGAGTAGCTCAGTGTCGGCTACCAGCAAACGCCGTAAAATGGAAGGTATATTGTAGTATGTACAATACAGCTCCTGGACAGACTTTAGGGTGGACCAAGGACAAAATAATAAACAAAAACCACTTTTAACAAACACTAATTACTTTAAAAACACCGGGAGTTATCCTATTTATCTTGTGCTGGACACATGTAGGGCAAGCGGTCACAAACTGCCAAATGTCCTTCTTAACCATGGGCCACCAAAACATTTGCTGCTGGAGGAACAAGGTGCACAGGGTTCCTAAATGGCTGAAGAGCCACGAGCTATGGTCCACTGGAGGGCCTGAGAGTGAAGTTCGTACATAAAATTGAGTGTCCCCTCAGGGCAGTTGTTGGAAACAAACACACTTGGTGCACCTTTCTCCCAATGTCACTGTGGATGTCCTGGATCATGATTGACGAGGAAAGAATGTCGGTTGGGGGGGGGTCATCCCCCTCTTTAACTGCAGACCCCTGCATGGAAAGGGCATCTGGTTTGCTGTTCTCTGAGCCTGGATGGTAGTGAGAGGGTTAAATAGAAACCCCAATAAGAACCGTCCCCTTTTTTGCCTGTCGGTGAGTAAGGCACTTTGTACTCCAGATTGTGATAAGCTGTCCAGACGACAAAAGGTTGTTCAGCGCTCTCCAGCCAGTTCTGGCCCGGGACATCGACCCGTACCTTGAGCAAAGACTTGGCTAGACTGATCAGAGAGTCCAGATCCAGTAGAAGCTCCTGGGCAGTGTGTTTGTTCTTGACCACGAGTGTGAGACCCCAGACAAAAGCGTTGTAAAGTGCCATGGAATCTCATCCGCTAAACGCAAGACATTTAAAAAAATAAATAAAAATGTTGTAAACATAAACAACAGCAATTGATTCCTCAGTCCACACAAAAAAGACAAGATAATAAAACCCAATTTATAGAACTGTGTTACAATATGGATGTGACTGATGTCTCCACTGACTGTAGGAATTGACATTTGTAGGGCATCTATGGTTACTTTTATTGGCCAACTAATCAAGAGAAATAAAAATACACACATATTGTTAAGATCACTTCACCAGGAGAGTCACCACTGCTACACTTATGAGGTATAATTAAAAAATATAAGGCAGAGGTTATTTTAGTAAGTTACATTCAGTGTTGTTTTAATATGTTTAGATTCAAGCTTCCTTTTTTTCTTTTTATAAATATTCGGATTAAACAGCTGTTGGAAAGTGAAAGTTAGATTTTTATCATTTAGATTGAGAACCACAGCTGGTTTCTAGCTTTAAAAAGTGGTGGTGGGGTGGGGGTTCTGGAGCAGGATTCTGTGCTTTGTTAAGTTTCACAAAAGACCGATCGCCTTAGCGAACATCACCGCTGGTGAAGAAACGAGATTCAACTGTACACTTCCTGGAGTCATGTATGATTTCAACCTGCTTCTATTTATTTTAGATCATTTAAATCACATGATTTACAGATCACAGTTCTGATCTTTATCTTCTTTCATCCACAGTCTTACAACAATAAAAGGATATCGAATTTGTGGAGTGGGTGAAGAAGATCATAAAAAGCAAAAAATGTATGTCGACCGAGACTTAAACAACAAATTCAAAGCATCTCACCATGTACCAGTTTAACCTGCTGCTTAAAGCAAATTGATTTCATGTTTAACAGTACAAAGGTTTTTTATAAATCAAACTTACACCTGTAACAGCACTTATTTATTATTCTCTTCTACACATTTATAAATCATGGCTTCTTGTTTTTGAGTCTTAGAATAATTTCTTCTTAGAATACTTTTCTATGTTAAGTAGGTTCTGGGTTGGTTCTTTAAGAAACTATTGCACGTATACTGGTAGAACATGATGAGATTCATTTAATTGGTAACTTCATTCAAGTAATCGTATAAACTAGTTTTACACCAACAATTGATAAATATTTGTGACAAAATCATTTAGAATAAATCCTTTTACAATCTCTACTGATTTATCTTATATAATTTATTCATGGCTCCTTTGAACATAATACTTTTACACTATTTGTCAGATTCTCTTATCCGAAGCAAACAGTTGAATTTTACTGACTTTACTCAAGGGTCCAACATTAGTACTTTTCAATCAGATGTCCAATTCAATTAATAAAAAAATCCATCTATCCATCTATCTATCCAAATTTGTCAGTATGTATATATATATTTATAGTGGTACCCCACTTGTCGACCTTAATCCGTTCCTTAAAACCGGTCGAAATGCGACAAGGTCGAAGAGCGAATGTAATTATCCCATAAGTAATAATGGAAAACCAGTTAATCCGTTCCCGACCTCCACCGATACCCATTTATTAAAAAATTTTGCCCTGTTTTTATAAGTAATAATACAGGTACATGAATAATACTGTATATAATTGTTATGCAGCGTAATGAGCGGAGGCAAAGCCGGAGCACAGTTCGCTTTGGTTTAACGAAAACACGGAGAGTTTAACACAAAAACACACACACACGGCAGTCCATAGAATCCCGATGAACAAGAGAGAGATATCCGTGGTACGCCCTGAAGGGGCGAGGTCCACGGGCAAACGCACGGGAGGAAAAAGGTAATCCGGGGTGCGCTTTGGAAAAAAAGCGCAGCCGTGGAGAGCGCGTGGAGTCCCGAAAGGAAAAAACGCATAGGAATGCGTGTGACAGGGAAACCGCAGACAAACATGCACCAAACACCTTCACATACCAACAATAACCGACAAGGAGTGTGGGTAAATGAGTGGTTTTTATAGGAGCTGGGGATGAGTGAATAATGAGCCCCAGGTGTGCATTGTTGTAGCCGTGGCAGGTGGATTCCTGACAATAATACAGTAAATACTATAATATATAT
Source organism: Silurus aristotelis (assembly GCF_946808225.1). Taxonomy (NCBI): domain Eukaryota; kingdom Metazoa; phylum Chordata; class Actinopteri; order Siluriformes; family Siluridae; genus Silurus; species Silurus aristotelis. The sequence continues at coordinate 33,304,798 of NC_139578.1, forward strand.
ATATATATATATATATATATATATATATATATATATATATATATATATATATATATATATATATATATATATACAGTGAGGAAAATAAGTATTTGAACACCCTGCTATTTTGCAAGTTCTCCCATTTAGAAATCATGGAGGGGTCTGAAATTGTCATTGTAGGTGCATGTCCACTGTGAGAGACATAATCTAAAAAAAAAAAATCCAGAAATCACAATATATGATTTTTTAACTATTTATTTGTATGATACAGCTGCAAATAAGTATTTGACACCTAGTCTATCAGCTAGAATTCTGACCCTCAAATACCTGTTAGTCTGCCTTTAAAATGTCCACCTTCACTACATTTATTATCCTAAATTAGATGCACCTGTTTGAGGTCGTTAGCTGCATAAGGACACCTGTCCACCCCCATACAATCAGTAAGAGTCCAACTACTAACCTGGCCAAGACCAAAGAGCTGTCCAAAGACACTAGAGACAAAATTGTACACCTCCACAAGGCCGGAAAGGGCTACGGGGAAATTGCCAAGCAGCTTGGTGAAAAAAGGTCCACTGTTGGAGCAATCATTTGAAAATAAAAGAAGCTAAACATGACTGTCAATCTCCCTCGGACTGGGGCTTCATGCAAGATCTCACCTCGTGGGGTCTTAATGATCCTAAGGAAGGTGAGAAATCAGCCCAAAACTACATGGGAGGAGCTGGTCAATGACCTGAAAAGAGCTGGGACCACCGTTTCCAAGGTTACTGTTGGTAATACACTAAGACTTCATGGTTTGAAATCATGCATGGCACAGAAGGTCCCCCTGCTTAAACCAGCACATGTCCAGGCATGTCATAAGTTTGCCAATTACCATTTGGATGATCCAGAGGAGTCATGGGAGAAAGTCATGTGGTCAGATGAGACCAAAATAGAACTTTTGGGTCATAATTCAATAAACGTGTTTGGAGGAAGAAGAATGATGAGTACCATCCCAAGAACACCATCCCTACTGTGAAGCATGGGGGTGGTAGCATCATGCTTTGGGGGTGTTTTTCTGCACATGGGACAGGGCGACTGCACTGTATTAAGGAAAGGATGACCGGGGCCATGTATTGCGAGATTTTGGGGAACAACCTCCTTCCCTCAGTTAGAGCATTGAAGATGGGTCGAGGCTGGGTCTTCCAACATGACAATGACCCGAAGCACACAGCCAGGATAACCAAGGAGTGGCTCTGTAAGAAGCATATCAAGGTTCTGGCGTGGCCTAGCCAGTCTTCAGACCTAAACCCAATAAAGAATCTTTGGAGGGAGCTCAAACTCTGTGTTTCTCAGCGACAGGCCAGAAACCTGACTGATCTAGAGAAGATCTGTGTGGAGGAGTGGGCCAAAATCCCTCCTGCAGTGTGTGCAAACCTGGTGAAAAACTACAGGAAACGTTTGACCTCTGTAATTGCAAACAAAGGCTACTGTACCAAATATTAACATTGACTTTCTCCGGTGTTCAAATACTTATTTGCAGCTGTATCATACAAATTAAAAGTTAAAAAATCATACATTGTGATTTCTGGATTTTTTTTTTTTAGATTATGTCTCTCACAGTGGACATGCACCTACGATGACAATTTCAGACACCTCCATTATTTCTAAGTGGGAGAACTTGCAAAAGAGCAGGGTGTTCAAATATTTATTTTCCTCACTGTATATATATATATATATATATATATATATATATATATATATATATATATATATATATATATATATATAGCCCTGTTAAATTAGGGTCTTTCACACTACAGAGTTAAAACTTGTTCATTTGAAAAAAAAAAAATTATATAACTAAGGAAAAAACTGTTATAAAAAAATTGTTGTTTAAAGAATAAGGTGTTTTCTGACTGACCTCTGAGGTCAGAGGTGAGAGGGAAGGGAGGAAGTGAAGTGTGAGAGAGAAGGACGACACGAGGAGTCCGGAAAAAAAGAAAAAGGTGCGCTAATCGTGCGGTGCAGGTGTAAAGCCTGACTACTGGGTTGTGGACTATATACAGGAACAAACAGAACAGAGAAAAGACTGCTAAGAAAAATAATTGTGGATGAACTCTATGTAGAGAGTGTGAACGTAAGAGTGACGGTACTCAGGTGCACGCGTTCATGGAAGGACAAAGATGACGCAGTTATCTCAATCCCAGGACTACGTTAGCTTCATGTGAGTTGTACAGTTTGCAAAGTCAAAGTTTGACTGTACAAACGTTGTGAAACTATTTGCAACGTGAATGGTCATCTGCAGTGAGTGAAAAACGGAGACAGTGAAGGACGCACGATTTTTCCGGAGAGACCGATTACACGTGGTGGTTTATGCTGCATTTTTCCCTCGTTTACATTTTTTAATCGATTGAACAATCGATTGGATAATCGTGTTTTTCCAAGTGTGTGTTTCGTTCACAAGTTTCACTGTTGCATTGGATTTTGCGAGTACTAGCAACTGCACACACATTCACATGAGCTCCAACGTAGCGCGCCAACCAGAGACTTAAATCCCAGCTGGGTACTATTTCTCCTGTGGGGTTTTATTTTCTTTTGTTTTCTTTACATTTGTTTCTGTTAATAAATGTTTATTGTTCATACAATATATTCTCATGTTATTTCTGATTGATAGAAGAGAATGTCTTAAAGAAACACTGAAGTCTGAAGCCCGAGGTTAATAACAGTATTTTGGGGTTACAAATTACACCAAGTAAATTTAGATGTGCCCCTCACGTGTAAAATTACCCTAGACATAGTTTGAGCCAGTGAATCAGTGAGAGGGCTACATTTGTGGGGGCTCGTCCGGGATTTCAGATCACTGTGTTTTTTTTTTTTCTTTCTTGGTATATTATTTCCAGGGCAAAACCTGTAAAGTCATTGTTTGTTTGATGCATGTCATTTTCTTTTGTTGAATAAGTGGGCAAGACAGTGAAGGTTGAGCAGTTATTATTCATTTAAGTTTACCCAAAGATACAGATGAGCAATATGGATGTAAATAAGGTCATCGCGTGGTGTAGTGAAAAAATTTTTCAGCTTAAAACACCCTCATTTTGAGTAATGTACCATTGGATTGTGAAGATATGATGGTGTACAATGTGCTTGATACAGTCGAAGGTATGGGTAAATGTAAAGTGCGCGGGCGTCGTCCTGATCCAACTGAGCAGCAGCATTTTGTTTTGATAGAAACTGCTAGGAAGGTGTCTTAGGGGTCCTGCAGCCGATATAGTGAGATTTGTAAAGATTATTGCTGCACAGTGTTTTATGCAAAAGAGGCATTTAACTCTCTGAAATGAATCAGCTTCGTATGCAGCAGATAATCAGAGGAGCACTTCCAACTGACATGGTAGCTTTACGGTTCAGGATGACACACAAGCTATGTGACCCACTTTCTTTCACGGATCTTTTGAAAGAGGTCAGAGAAGAAGAGAATATGATGCACAGCAGGAACTCAGTTCAGGTCAACTTGGCTTTGTCTGCTGCCTCCTCTGTCAAGAGTGAGACCTCTGTTGAAGCAAATCCTACTGAGTCTGAGATTTAAAGACTAAAGAAGGAAGTTAGGGGGTTAAAGAGTGAGATGTCTCAGTTATTGACTGCAACAACTAAAACTGTAACTCATGGTTCTTCTGAAAACCATAGCTCAGCAACTGTTGAGAGACGATCAAGAAACAGAGCAGGGGGTAGCACAAGCTATTTCTGCTATAGGTGTGGCAAAGACGGGCACTTAAAACGGAATTGCATGAATGAGGAAAATTTGAGAAAAGTGAATGAACGACTCATCAAACTCAAACGCCAGACGGGAAACTTCCCCGGGGGTCGGTAGAGGAACGGACTGATGCTCCAGGTAAGAAACGTTCCAACAAGTGCAAGCAAGTAAAAATAGGAAAGGCTGTTCTCCCAGCATGGCTAGTTAGTCCTAGCTCTTTCCTTCCCATTCAGATAGAAGGAATTTTTGCCAAAGCCTTGCTTGACAGTGGGTCGCAAGTCACTCTGCTATACAGATCCTTTTATAACAAGTATCTTAAGCACCTGCCCTTAACGCCAATTGAGAATTTGGAAATATGGGGTCTTAGTTCCCAGCAGTATCCATATGACGGCTGTGTGTCGCTAAGGCTTGAATTTCCAGGGTCTGTAGCTGGAGTGGTTGAGACCATTGATGCGCTCGTGTTGGTTTGTCCTGATCCCGCTGTGAGAGGTGAAGTGAATATTTTGGTGGGAACAAACACCTCTGTGGTGAAAAGACTCGTTGAGGCATGTAAAAAGAAGATGGGGAATGATTTTCTTTATACCTTGACAGTGCATCCTGAAATCAAAGATGCATACAAACGGGTCGTTGCTGGTGCTGATGTTAAAGTTGACAACAGTCAAGGTACTGTGTGGTTTCCGGGGTTTAAGCCTGTGAAAATCTGTCCAGGTGAAAGTAGGCGAATTAGAGGAATCTTAAGATACCCAGGAGCTTTCTGCTAAAACATTTTTGGTGGATCAGCCCGAAGAGTTCTGTTTTCCAGAAGAGCTCCTGGTAAGAGCAGAAGTGCAACCTGCTACAGCTGCACACTCTAAAAGACTTGGGGTCACAGTCGGAAACGTCTCCAGTCGCCCTGTCACTTTGAAACGTTATGCGCATTGCCCATGTGTTTCCAGTTGATGTTGTACACTCTGCTTCTTTATCTAAAGGAAGTAGCGCTGAAAAAGAATTGATTTTGGACTCCTTTGAATTTGGTGATTCTCCAGTAACTGAGGAGTGGAAAAGAAAGCTGGCTAAAGAGATGCTAAAAAGGAAAGATGTTTTCTCCTGTAGTGAGTTCGATGTAGGTTGTTTGAAAAGCACCCAACACAACATTAGGGTTAACGATGATAGACCGTTTCGTGAAAGATCAAGACGACTTGCTCCAGCTGACATTGAAGATGTCAGACAACACTTGGAGAAGTTAAAGGAAGCTGGTATTATCTCTGAGTCCCGCAGTCCTTACGCCTCGCCGATTGTGGTAGTGAGGAAAAAGAACGGGCAGATAAGGATGTGCGTGGACTACAGAACCCTAAATCGTCGCACCATCCCAGACCAATACACAGTCCCCAGAATTGAAGATGCTCTAGCCTGTCTGAATGAAAGTCAGTGGTTCAGTGTATTAGATCTCATAAGTGGATACTATCAGATTCCACTGTGTGAAGCTGACAAAGAAAAGACAGCTTTTATCTGTCCAGTGGGGTTCTACCAATTTCAAAGGATGCCTCAGTGCATTTCTGGAGCTCCTGCGACCTTTCAAAGAGTCATGGAAAAGACGGTGGGTGATATGAACCTGTTGGAAGTGTTGGTATATTTGGATGACATCATTATTTTTGAAAGGACTCTGGAGGAACATGAGCAACGGCTCCTCAAAGTGCTTGACCGTTTGCAAGGTGAAGGACTCAAATTGTCGTTAGACAAGTGCATCTTCTGTCAGCCTTCTGTTACTTTCGTTGACCACATTGTCTCTCAGGAAGGTGTGTCAACTGATCCCTCTAAGATAAAAGCAGTAAAGTCCTGGCCCAGACCGCAGAATGTTTCTGAACTTCGCTCTTTCTTAGGGTTCAGCAGTTATTACAGAAGGTTTGTAAAGGACTATTCTACAGTATCTCACCCCTTGAACCAGTTGCTGCAGGGTTGTTTGCCGAACAAAAACCTGAAAAAGACCAGAATGGAAAATCCTGAAAAGGTATTTTACAAAGCATCAGACCCCTTTGGAACTAGGTGGAATGAAAGTTGTGAAACTGCGTTCAAGGAGTTGAAGGAAAGGCTTACCCAGGCTCCTGTGTTGGCGTTCGCAGATCCCAACCTACCATATGTGTTACATGTAGAGGCATGTTGCGAAGGTTTGGGAGGGGTGTTATATCAAGATCAGGGTCAGGGACTGCGTCCTGTAGCATTTATCAGCAGAAGCCTTACACCTTCAGAAAATAACTATCCTGTGCACAAACTTAAATTTTTGGCTCTAAAATGGGCTGTGGTAGACAAACTACATGACTATCTCTATGGGGCAAAGTTTGAGGTACAGACTGATAATAACCCGTTAACATATGTGTTGACCACTGCTAAACTAGACGCTGCAGGGCATAGGTGGTTGGCAGCTTTGTCATCATATGATTTCAGACTGAAATATAGGCCTGGGAACCAAAACATAGATGCTGAAGCGTTATCCCGTCGTCTTCACCCCAGAATGGAAGAAGAGGAAAGATGGGCAAACCTATCATCTTCTGGTGTTAAAGCCTTGTGCAACTTTGAAATGTTGGGTAATTCTGGTAAATTTGGGAACTGTAGCCCCCTTACTCCCTTGGGTGTGTCTCCAAAATCTGTCCCTGTAGCTTACTGTAATCTAGCTACCTTAGACCTTGCTCTTACTCCTAAGATGAGTTTCTCTGATCTGTCATGTGCTCAGCAGGATGATCCTTGTTTTGGTGAAGTGTGGAGGGCTTTTAAGGAAGGAGATCCAAGCAGGATTAATAAGAGCATCCATAAGGACCTTCTCCTTGTCATGAGAGAGTGGGAAAGGTTAGAGATGGAGGATGGGGTGATGTTTCGTTGCACACAAGTTCCAAATAAACCCAGACGAAAACAGTTGCTACTGCCGCAGAAATTTCAATTGACCGTTCTCAAGTCATTGCATGATGACTCTGGGCACTTGAGGTTTAATAAAACCTATGGGTTCATTAGAGAGAGGTTTTATTGGCCTCGGATGAAGACCGACGTGGAGCGGTATTGTCAGACATGTGCTCGGTGTGTCCAGAGGAAGACACTGCCTAAAACAGTTGCACTATTATCACACATGACTAGCAGTGGCCCAATGGACTTAGTGTGTATGGATTTATCGAACGCTGTTGGACATGTTGGGGACCCTAGATCCAAAACAAAAGCAACATTGGAGCCGACACATTGCCCATCTTGTGCACGTTTATAACTGCAGCCAGAATCAAGCCACAGGGTTCTCTCCATACTTCCTAATGTTCGGAAGGGAAGCCAGATTGCCCATTGATCTAAATTTTGGTGTTTCTAGCAATGGTACCTCTACTAAGTCTTACCTGCGGTATGTAAAGAACATGCAGAGAGAATTAAAAGCTGCCTTTCAACTGGCTGAGGCTGCTGCTAAAAAAAAGAATGATGGTAATAAGAGGAGGTATGACCAGAGAATTCACTACTCACATCTCACTGCAGGTGATCGAGTTCTAATAAGGAATTTGGGCCTGCAAGGGAAGCATAAATTGGCAGATAGATGGGGTTCTGTGCCATACATTGTCCAAAGTCAGATGCCAAACTTACCTGTGTTTCGATTGAAGCCTGAATTCAGTGATGGGCCGGTCAAGATTCTCCATCGTAATCAGTCAAAAACTGAGACAGCAGCCTACGGCTGATGATGTTCTGGAGCCCAAGAGAAGGGTTTTGAGAAACCGAAGGCAAACAGAGCAAAATACGAACTTGAGACCTGAGGCTGGTAGTGCAATTAGGATACAGGAAGAGCAAACCACAGATATTCAGAGTTCTGATCCAGATAGCGATGACTATGTTTATGAAACTCTGATTTATATGCCTGAAGAACCTTCTCTGTTTCCTGAGAAAGAACTTTTTCAGACAGATGTTGATGTTCATGATAGTGTTGAGTTTTCTGATGAGATGGTTGAAGTTGCTGATGCATCTAGAGAGTCTGATCTAGGTCCTTTACCTGAGAAACCTACTGATGATTTGCAGAATGTAGTTAAAGTTCCAGATATCTGTAATGATGTTGATGTACAAGAGCTCTCAGAGGAACAAGTGAGTGTAACAAATCCAGAGGTTACTATTGAAGTAGATGAAAAGAATAGAAGGCCACAGAGAATAAGAACAGTTCCTAAGCATTTTACTTATGATACTTTTGGGGAGCCAAAGTTTGAACCTAACCTTGCTCAAGTAAAAGCTTCAAGTCCTGTTAGATACTGTTCTACTGTATTTTTGTGGATGAATATGCCTTCATGTAGAAATACCTGTCCGGTTAGACAAACTGTACTTTCTTAAATGTGGTCATTACCTGTGCAGATAGTTCTCTAGTGACAGTATCTTATTTTATGTATGTGTTTCTTTTTGAAAATGTTACGATGAATGTATACTGATGTCACAGTGTGTTATTTCAGTAATGTGACGTAACTTTTGTTTCGCTTTTCCTTTCCCTCGTTATGAGGACATAACGAATTGTGGTGGGGGGAGAGTGTAGAGCCCTGTTAAATTAGGGTCTAATAATTATTTGGTTTTTATTTTCTTTCACACTACAAAGTTAAAACTTGTTCATTAAAAAAAAAAATGATATAACTAAGGAAAAAACTGTTATAAAAAAATTGTTGTTTAAAGAATAAGGTGTTTTCTGACTGACCTCTGAGGTCAGAGGTGAAAGGGGAGGGAGGAAGTGAAGTGTGAGAGAGAAGGACAACACGAGGAGTCCGGAAAAAAAGAAAAAGGTCGTGCGGTGCAGGTGTAAAGCCTGACTACTGGGTTGCGGACTATATACAGGAACAAACAGAACAGAGAAAAGACTGCTAAGAAAAATAATTGTGGATGAACTCTATGTAGAGAGTGTGAGTGTAAGAGTGACGGTACTCAGGTGCACGCGTTCATGGAAGGACAAAGATGAAGCAGTTATCTCAATCCCAGGACTACGTTAGCTTCATGTGAGTTGTACAGTTTGCAAAGTCATAAAGTTTGACTGTACAAACGTTGTGGAACTATTTGCAACGTGAATGGTCATCTGCAGTGAGTGAACAACGGAGACAGTGAAGGCCGTGCGATTTTTCCGGAGAGACCGATTACACGTCAAGTCAAGTCAAGTCAAGTCAAGTCAAGTCAAAAAGCTTTTATTGTCATTTCAACCATATATAGCTGATGCAGTACACAGTGAAATGAAACAACGTTCCTCCTGAACCCAGGTGCTACATAGAACAACATAAAACAAACAGTACAGAACAGAAAAACACAGGGCCGAGAACTAAGATCCTCGCCACATAAAGTGCATGTGTGCAGCTGGTACAAACAGTGCAAAAGACAACACAAGACAGTGCAAGACAACACAGGACAGTGCAGGACAATACACAATACACAAAATATAAAAATAAAAATGGAAATAGCTCCGCCAGTAAAACCTGTCGTAACAGAATAAGGTGCAGTGTAAACAGAAAAATGTAAACAGAATTTGTGCAATTCAGCAGTAGCAGCAATCAAAAATAAATTGAACAGTAACCAAAGGATTTGGACAGAATATTGTGCAAAATAACAAGTCCCGGAATCAGCAACAGACGGCATGTAAACATTTTGCGATAGTGAAAAATGTGATTGGTATTGAAACCTGGGTGAGCGAAGTGTATGAGGGGTGTTGAGTCCGGTTTGTGCAGATCAGTCACACAGTTGTGTGTAAGTGTGTGTGTGTGTGTGTGTGTGTGTGTGTGTGTGTGTGTGTGTGTGTGTGGGTGTGTGTGAGAGAGAGTTCAGTTCAGTTCTTTGTTGAGGAGCCTGATGGCTTGCGGGAAAAAACTGTTGCACAGTCTGGATGTGTTCCGAATGCTTCAGAACCGTTTCCCTGATGGTAGGAGTGCGAAAAGTGTGTGTGACGGGTGTGTGTGGTCATCCACAATGCTGTGTGCTTTGCGGATGCAGCGTGTAGTGTAGATGTCCATGATAGAGGGGAGAGAGATTCCGATGATCTTCTCAGCTGTCCTCACTATCCTCTGTAGGGTCTTGCGATCCGAGACGGTGCAGTTCCCAAACCAGGCAGTGATGCAGCTGCTCAAGATGCTCTCGATGGTCCCTCTGTAGAACATGGTCAGGATGGGGGGAGGGAGATGAGTTTTCCTCAGCCTTCTCAGGAAGTAGAGACGCTGCTGGGCTTTCTTGGTGATGGAGCTGGTGTTAAGTGACCAGGTGAGCTTGTCCGTCAGATAAACACCAAGGAATTTGGTGCTCTTGATGATCTCCACTGAGGATCCAGCGATGATCAGTGGAGAATGGTCACTCTGTGTTCTCCTGAAGTCAACAACCATCTCTTTAGTTTTGTCGACGTTTAGAGACAGGTTGTTGGCTCCACACCAGGCTGTTAACCGTTGCACCTCCTCTCTGTATGCTGACTCGTCGTTCTTGCTGATTAGACCCACCACGGTCGTGTCATCGGCAAACTTGATGATGCGATTCGAGCTGTGCATTGGTGCACAGTCGTGAGTCAGCAGAGTGAACAGCAGTGGACTGAGCACACAGCCCTGGGGGGCCCCAGTGCTCAGTGTGGTGGTGCTGGAGATGCTGTTTCCGATCCGGACTGACTGAGGTCTTCCAGTCAGGAAGTCCAGGATCCAGTTGCAGAGGGTGGTGTTCAGGCCCAGTAGGCTCAGCTTGTCGATCAGGTGCTGAGGAATGATTGTGTTGAATGCTGAACTGAAGTCTATGAACAGCATCCTTACATAAGAGTCCTTGTTATCCAGATGGGTGAGGGCCAGATGAAGGGTTGTGGAGATAGCATCGTCCGTGGAGCGGTTTGGACAATATGCGAACTGCATGGGGTCCAGTGCGGGTGGAAGCTGGGTCTTTATGTGCCTCATGACGAGCCTCTCGAAGAACTTCATCATGATGGGTGTGAGTGCAACGGGACGATAGTCATTGAGGCAGGAGACAGAAGACTTTTTCTGCACAGGAATGATGGTCGTCGTCTTGATGCACGTAGGAACAGTGGCGCTGCTCAGGGAGATGTTGAAGATGTTAGTGAGGACATCTGCTAGCTGTTGTGCACATTCCCTGAGCACTCTGTCAGGAATGTTGTCTGGTCCAGCAGACTTCCGTGGGTTAACTCTGCATAGAGTTTTCCTCACTTCAGCTGTGGTTAGACAGAGCACCTGGTCACTGGGAGGAGGGATGGTCTTCCTCGCCACTATGTTGTTCTGCACCTCGACCCGGGCGTAGAAGTCGTTCAGCGCATCTGGGAGGGAGGCGTCACGGTCACAAGCAGGTGATGTTGTCTTGTAATTCGTGATCACCTGGATGCCCTGCCACATGCGCCGGGTGTCTCCGCTGTCCTGGAAGTGGCCGTGAATTCTCTTGGCGTGTGCGCACTTCGCCTCTCTGATGGCACGGGACAGTTTGGCCCTTGCTGTTTTCAAGGCCGCCCTGTCCCCTGCTCTGAAGGCAGAGTCTCTTGTTTTTAGCAGCGCACGCACCTTGGCGGTCATCCACGGCTTCTGGTTGGAGCGTGTGTAGTGATGGTCTTGGAGATGGTCACGTCATCAATGCACTTGCCGATGTAGCTGGTCACTGTTGACGTGTATTTCTCCAAGCTGATGAAATCGCCGTTGGTTGCAGCTTTTCTGAACATGTCCCAGTCAGTGCATTCAAAACAGTCCTGGAGAGCAGACATGGATCCTGCTGGCCAGGTTCTCACTTGCATCCAAACTGGTCTTGAACACCTGCTGAGTGGTCTGTATGCTGGGATCAACATAACAGAGATGTGGTCTGAGTACCCGAGGTGGGGGTGGGGCTTCGCCCGGTATGCGCCCCAGATGTTTGTGTAAACAACATCCAGCGGGTTTTCTCCTCTGGTTGCAAAGTCCATATTCTGATAAAATTTAGGGAGCACAGTCCTGAGATTTGCGTGATTAAAATCTCTGTCAACTATAAACAATCCGTCAGGGTGTGAGTTTTGAAGTCCGCTAATGGTCCCGTAGAGCACACTGAGCGCTTCCTTAGCATTAGCGCTAGGTGGTATGTACACTCCGAGCACAATAGCGGTGGTGAATTCCCGGGGTAAATAAAAAGGTCTACATCTCACAACAATTAACTCCAGCAGCGATGAGCAGTAGGTAGAAACAAGCACAGAGTTCTTACACCATTCCGTGTTGATGTAAACACACAGACCGCCGCCGCGAGTCTTACCGCACAGACCTGCATTCCTGTCGGCACGAAACGCGGCTAGCCCGTCCAGCTGGATGGCGGCGTCCGGAACTCTGTCGCTCAGCCACGTCTCCGTAAACACAAAAACGCAGCAGTGTCTGTACTCACGCCGAGTAGCTTGTTGGAGTCTGATGTAGTCTAGTTTATTGTCCAGGGAGCAGACATTTGCCAGCAGTAGTGATGGTAGAGCGGGCCGGCTAGGGTTAGCTTTTAGCCTAGCATTAGCACCCGCTCGCTTCCCGCGCTTCTGTTTTCCCGCGCAGCGCTTCCGATTCCCCCTCCTCCGCCCGTCCGCCGCAGGCGATGCCGAGGACTGGAGGCCTGGTTCTCGGAGCACGCCGAGGTCGCGTAGCTTCTGCCGCAGGTCATCATTAATGGTGTTGTTTGGGTTGTTTCTAAGTTCTTTCAGGGTTTTTTGGTTGTACACAGGCACACCAGTTGCTCTGATGTCCATGTGTTGTGTAAGGCGGGCTACAAAGTGAGAGTAGCACAATTTTGGGTCCAGAGCTACTGCCGCGCCGCCATCTTGGAACCAAACTTGGTGGTGGTTTATGCTGCATTTTTCCCTCGTTTACGTCATCGGATGGATGACTCGCACAGTGTGTGTTCGTGGATGAACACCATGGAAAATCTAATCGATTGAACGGATAATCGTGTTTTTCCAAGTGTGTGTTTCGTTCACAAGTTTCACTGTTCCATTGGATTTCGTGAGTACCAGCAACTGCACACACATTCACATGAGCTCCAACGTAGCGCGCCAACCAGAGACTTAAATCCCAGCTGGGTACTATTTCTTCTGTGGGGTTTTATTTTCTTTTGTTTTCTTTACATTTGTTTCTGTTAATAAATGTTTATTGTTCATACAATATATTCTCATGTTATTTTTGAATGATAGAAGAGAATGTCTTAAAGAAACACTGAAGTCTGAAGCCCGAGGTTAATAACAGTATTTTGGGGTTACAAATTACACCAAGTAAATTTAGATGTGCCCCTCACGTGTAAAATTACCCTAGACATAGTTTGAGCCAGTGAATCAGTGAGAGGGCTACATATATATATATATATATATATATATATATATATATATATATATATATATATATATATAACCCAGCCATTATGGATACACAAGCCAGTGCACTCTTAGTGCCGGTCCCAAGCCCGGGTAAATGGAAGTGTTGCGTTAGGAAGGGCATCCAGCGTAAAACATGTGCCAAATCAAATATGCGAATCACAAATGAGAATTTCATACCGGATCGGTTGAGGCCCGGGTTAACAACGACCGCCACAGGTATCGTTAGCGGACAGGGTGCAGGTGGAAATTGGGCTACTGTTGGCCGAAGGAGCGGAGGAAGACGTCTACAGAGACGGCAGGAAAAGGAGCAGTGTAGGAGAGTAGAGGTTCGGGTTGGTACTTTAAATGTTGGTACTATGACGGGTAAAGGGAGAGAGGTAGCTGATATGATAGAGAGGAGAAAGGTAGATATGTTGTGTGTTCAGGAGACCAAGTGGAAAGGGAGTAAGGCCAGGAACATTGTAGGTGAGTTTAAACTGTTTTATCATGGTGTGGATGGAAAGAGAAATGGTGTAGAGGGTGATTCTGAAGGAAGAGTACAGTAAGAGTATAGTGGAGGTGAAGAGTTTCTGAAAGGGTGATGATCGTGAAGGTGGAAGTTGAAGGGATAATGATGATAAATGTCATCAGTGCCTATGCTCCACAAGTTGGCTGTGAGATGGAGGAGAAGAAAAGATTCTGGAGTGGACTTTGATGGGCATGTAGGTGAAGGGAACAGAGGTGATGAGGAGGTGATGGGTAGGTATGTTTTAAGGAGAGGAATGTGGAAGGGCAGATGGTGGTAGATTTTGCTAAAAGGAAGGAAATGGCAGTGGTGAACACGTATTTTAAAAAGAAGGAGGATCATAGGGTGACGTATAAGAGTGGAGGAAGGTGCACACAGGTGGACTATGTGCTATGCAGGAGATGCAACCTGAAGGAAATTGTAGACTGTAAGGTGTTGGCAGGGGACAGTGTAGCTAAACAGCATTGGATGGTGGTCTGTAGGATGGTTTTGGAGGCGAAGAAGAAAAGGAGGAGAGTAAGGATTAAAAGAAAAATAAGATGGTGGAAACTGAAGGAGGAAGAGTGTAGTGTGAGGTTCAGGGAAGAGGTCAGACAGGGGCTTGGTGGTGGTGAAGAGGTGCTGGATGATTGGGCAACTACTGCAGGAGTGATGAGGGAGGCAGCTAGAAAAGCAATTGGTGTGACATCTGGAAATAGAAAGCAAGACAAGGAGACGTGGTGGTGAAATGAGGAAGTGCAGGAGAGCATTCGGAGAAAGAGGTTGGCAAAACAGAAGTGGGATCGACAGAGTGATGAGAAAAGTAGGCAGGAGTACAAGGAGATGCGGCAGCAGGTAAAAAGGGATGTGGCAAAAGTCAAGGAAAAGGCATATGAGGAGCTATATGAGAGGTTGGGCACTAAGGAAGGAGAAAAGGATTTATACTGATTGGCCAGGCAAAGGGACCGAGCTGGGAAGGATGTGCTGCAAGTTAGAGCAATAAAGGACGGAGAGGGAAATGTGTTGACTAGTGAGGAGAGTGTGTTGAGAAGGTGGAGGGAGTATTTTGAGCAGCTGATGAATTAGGAAAATCAGAGAGAGAGAAGGTTGGACGATGTGGAGTTGGTGAAGCAGGATGTAGATAGGATTAGTAAGGAGGAAGTATGAGCAGCGATTAAGAGGATGAAGAATGGAAAGTCGGTTAGACCAGATGACATAACGGTAGAAGCGTGGAGATGTTTAGGAGAGATGGCAGTGGAGTTTTTAACCAGATTGTTTAACAGGATTCTGGAAGGGGAGAGGATGCCTGAGGAATGGAGAAGGACTGTGCTGGTACCAATCTTTAAGCATAAGGGAGATGTGCAGACCTGCAGTAACTACAGGGGAATTAAGTTGATTAGTCACACCATGAAGTTATGGGAAAGAGTAGTGGAAGCCAGGCTGAGAGAAGAGGTGACCATCTGTGAGCAACAGTATGGTTTCATGCCGAGGAAGAGCACCACATGCCTTATTTGCTTTGAGGATGTTGATGGAGAAGTATAAAGAAGGACAGAAGAAATTGCATTGTGTATTTGTGGATTTGGAGAAAGTATACGACAGAGTGCCAAGAGAGAAGTTGTGGTGTTGTATGAGGAAGTCAGGTGTGTCAGAAAAGTATGTGAGGGTGGTGCAGGACATGTATGAGGACAGTGTGCTGGCAGTGAAGTGTAGATACGACAGACTGGTTCAGGGTGAAGGTTGGACTGCATCAAGGATCGGCCCTGAGCCCTTTCCTGTTTGCAGTGGTGATGGACAGGTTGACGGACGAGGTCAGACAGGAGTCTCCCTGGACTAGGATGTTTGCAGATGATATTGGGATTTGTGGTGAGAGTAGGGAGCAGGTTGAGAAGAGCCTGGAGAGGTGGAGATATGCGCTGGAGAGAAGGGGAAAGATAGTCAGTAGGAGTAAAACAGAGTACATGTGTGTGAATGAGAGGGAGGGCAGTGGAGTGATGCGGTTGCAGGGAGAAGAGGTGGAGAAGGTGGAGGAGTTCAGGTACCTGGGGTCAAGAGTGCAAAGAGAGTGTGTTGGAGAAGTAAAGAAAAGAGTGCAGGCAGGGTGGAGTGGGTGTAGAAGAGTGACAGAAGTGATTTGTGATAGTAGGGTATCTGCAAGAATGGAAGGAAAAGTTTATAGGACTGTGGTGAGACCTGCAATGTTGTATGGATTAGAGACAGTGGCATTGAGTAAAAGACAGGTGGTGGACCTGAAGGTAGCAGAGCTGAAGATGTTAAGGTTTTCTTTGGGAGTGACGAGGATGGACAAGATTAGAAATGAGTTTATTAGAGGGACAGCGCATGTAGGATGTTTTGGTGACAAGGTGAGGGAGGCGAGATTGAGATGGTTTGGACATGTGCAGAGGAGGGACATGAATTATATTGGTAGAAGAATGCTGAGGATTGAGCCACCAGGTAGGAGAAAAAGAGGAAGGCCAAGAAGGAGGTTCATGGATGTGGTGAGGGAAGACAGGTAGTTGGTGTGAAAGAGGCAGATGTAGAGGCAGATGTAGAGGACAGGGTGGTATGGAGACGGATGATCCGCTGTGGCGACCCCTAATGGGAGCAGCCGAAAGAAGAAGAAGAAGATTATATATATATATATATATATATATATATATATATATATATATATATATATATATATACTGTATAGATTAAATATATTTATTTTCATATATATATATATATATATATATATATATATATATATATATATATTTATTTATTTATTTATATATATGAAAATAAATCTATCCATATACAGCAATTTATATGAGTGTATATACTGTATTTATTGTTTTATGGGGGTAAGAAATTTTTCTATAACATTATGAACCGAAGCATAAATTCAGATGCTCATTATAATAATTGGATCTCCATCATTGTGCAGAAATGGAGTCTATAAACACTCACTATTTTAATTAGTATTTTTTATTTATTTCTGCTAAATAATTTTCACATAAAATGCAAGAAAATAATATAATTTCATTAAAATGTTTAAAAAATAAGGATTTAATCCTTTAAAATATTCTGTAGTTTGATTTCAGTCATTTACAAGAGTATTTTGTCTTCATGCTCTATGTTGAGTTTGGTTTCACTAATAATAAACATACATTTGCAAAAAGCATCAATATTTGTTCATGCACATGTTGATAGGAGTATTAAAACTTGTATTATTTTAAGGTACATTTAGAACAGATAATTTAAAATTATATATTTTTATGATTTCATATTTTATATTGACAGCAATATAATAATATAATATACATATACAGCATTGTGCAAAAGTCACTATTAGATTGTTTCAGCAGTAGTATATTGATGAAAATTTATAATTATGAATTAATCTCTTTAGTAAAATTAAACCAAAAAAAAAAAGTTAATATTTGCACACTATTTAGAGCAAAAAAAAAAATTGTTTCAGGCTAAAGTGGCTAGTATTTAGTGTGACCTTAAACAATAGCAGGAACGGGGCTCTCATGAACCTAAATGAAATGCAGAGGTGGCCAAAGTACACACATTCTTCACTCAGTAGAAGTACAGATTCTGATGTTTTAAAAGACTCTAGTGAAACGTGAAAGTTCCCCTTTGAAACGCTATGCATGACCGCGCTCTTAACACGTGTGTAATGTGACCAATAGGCGTTGGGACATGGCGTCATCGGCAGGCGATGTCGCGTAAACAGGAAGCTACAAATGGCTGCGAGATGGACGATGCTAGCTTCTGCTTGTTCAGGTACGCGCTGTTTTGCTGTGTTTTTCTGATCGAGTGATGGCAGGCAGACAGAATTACCGTAAGTGTGTTTATCCGTGTCCGCGTTTTGTTACCAGAAAGGATTCGCATGATCGGTGTGTTGTTTGCTTAGGAGTTGAGCATGCACAATCGGCTCTCGAGGGAGTCGATTGCTCGCATTGTATCAGCCTGGCTATGCGCACGCTTCGGTCCCGGAGAGCGCTCTTTGAGAAGAGCGCCCCCCAGTAAGCTGGATGAGTGTTTTCTGTGTCCTGTGTCACTTCCTCAGCGCTGGGGCCTTCCGTTTTTTCCTGATCTGCACACCGAGGTGTCCAGATTCTGGGA
The DNA here is from genome assembly GCF_946808225.1 of Silurus aristotelis. NCBI lineage: Eukaryota > Metazoa > Chordata > Actinopteri > Siluriformes > Siluridae > Silurus > Silurus aristotelis. The sequence continues at coordinate 33,322,393 of NC_139578.1, forward strand.
AACCCCTTACTCCGCACGTACTTCTTCCCACCACTCCTCGCTCTACGCTATGTGGTTGGGGCTAAGGCGTGCGGCTACGGGGTGATGCCACGTGGGGAAGAGATGCTAGTCAGCTATCTCTCCCCTAGCGTAGCATCGTCGCTGAAGGCTCCGGTGTTCACTACTAAGGTGCTATGTGCTACATCGGCTTATGCAGCAGCGTGCCAGGCTGCGGGTTGTCTCCACACAATGGGTGTGTTGCAGGCATACCAGACTGACCTGCTGCGTGATTTGGATGAGGGACTTAGCTCTGGGGTCGCTGATATTAAGGAGTTGCGTTGCGCTGCCGACTTAACCCTTCGGGCCTCGAAAGCACACGGCGCAGGCCGTTGGTCCATCCATTGCGGCCCTGGTAGCCACAGAGAGGCATCTGTGAGAGGACGGTTACACGATTCAGTTCGCGTCTTCCTCTCCCCGTTTCAACGGGATGTGTCCCACCCTAAAGGGGCCCGAGCAGACTCTTGTCTTTAAACAAAAACAAAAACACACTCCTGGGGAAAGGAGCCATCGAGGTGGTTCCCCCCTTGGTCCCAGAGTCAGGCTTCTACAGCCCGTAATTTATCGTTTCCGAAGAAGGATGGCAGGTAGCGTCCCATTCTAGATCTTCACTCCTGAGTCCGGGGAGGCTGAGGCCCAGGACTCGACCCAGAGTGCCTGTTTGGGATCTGGCAGTTGCGATGGCAGCTCTATCAGAGCCCCCCTTCGAGCAATTGGTCGAGGTGGCCCTTAGGTTTCTGTCTATTAAGACCAACTTCCTCTTGGCAATTTCCTCCCTGAAGAGGATCGGGGATCTGCAAGCTCTGTTCGTGGCCCCGTCTCACCTGGAGTTTGCCCCTGGCATGGCCAAAGTGTTTCTCTATCTAAAACCTGGGTACTAAGGTGCCTTCAGCTCCCTCACAACCCGTCATGTTACAGGCATTTTGCCCTCCTCCATTCACAGCCCCCGAACAGGAGCGACAGAACTTACTGAACACTTACCTCCGCAGGACGAGATGGGTAGTGGATGCGATTGTGTCGGCTCACGAGTCCTCTGGCCTCCCCGCACCGCTCGGGGTCCTAGCTCATTCCACCCGGAGTATGGCGGCCTCTACAGCCTGGTCTGCTGGAGTGTCACTCCAAGACATCTGTGACGCTGAGGGTTGGCCTTTGTCAGGTTCTATGACCTTGACCTCAGAGCCACCCCGGGCTCCTCTGTCCTACGTGCAGGTGCCGAGGCCCTCACTCTCTAGGCAGGGTCTAGTTAGTGTGGCTTGATTGGACACTTGTTCCCATAACGTTTCGACACAGCTTAAGTTCCCAAAGGGGAACATTTCTAGGTTACGACCGTAACCCTAGTTCCCAGAGGGAACGAGACGCTGCGTCTCCGTGCCACACTCCCTGCATCCCTGTGGCGCTTACCTTCTCCCGCAGGAGCTAGCGTCTTGTCTATCTCGCTGCCATTTGTAGCTTCCATTTTACGTGACTTCGCCCGCCAATGATGTCATGTCCCAACACCTATTGGTCAGATTACACACGTGGTTCAGAGCGCGGTCACGCAGGGGCGTTCCCATAGCGTTTCGACACAGCTTCTTGTTACCTTGGGGAACTAGGGTTACTGACTGTACTTTTTCACTCAAGTTAAAGGAAAGAAGTTTGGGCTCTGACATGTATTTAAGTAAAAAGTAGTGATTATTACTACCTGTTTTAGTGTCACGCTGGTAACTGAACCTTACATCATATTAATATCTTCATATTAAAACCATAATTAACATTATTATTATTAATAACACAAGCAGATAAAAGATGATGATGATCAGATGATCAGGAATGTCTCTGTTCTCAGTCATGTTTACATCACATCACTGACTCCCTCTATCTCATCCACGTTACCCCCACACTTCTTACTGCCTTCTGCCTGCTCATTGTGAGCTTCAGAAACTAGTCTGTGGTGTGTAAGAGAAAATGAGAAGAAGTGAGTCACGAGTCTGGTTTGAAAATGTAAGAAAAAGAAAGTACAGATATTTGTGTAAAAATCGTATCAGGTGAAAGTAAAAAAAAAATCTAAATAGTAAAGTAAAACTGATACCAAAAAAATCTACAGTATGAGTATTTGTTACTCCTCATCTGTTATAAAATGAAACCCTAAATAATTTAATTGCTATAACTAAATATATTATAGTATTATAGTTATAACTATAACTATAATTTGTTTTAATATTTCATTTCAAAATAATTCCTGTGAAAAAGGTCTATTGCATTAGTTTAGAACCAATGATTTTAATATAATTTTAGTCTATTGTCTAAAATAAATGAGAAGATAAAGAAATGTTTTGTCACCAATGCAAAAAGGAGATTGCATAAAAGACCAATAGAGGCAGCAAACATCATCGCTTTCAAAAGAAACAAGATTTGACTGTTCACTTCCTGGAGTCATGTACACTTTCAACCTGCTTCTTTTTTTTTTGATTGGTTATATCATTTACAGATTTAGATCATTTACACCCAACACCGCAAGAAAGAAGGTTCTATAGAACTCAGCTGGGACCCACCTGGGAAACATTTTTCCTCCCTACATTTACTTTTATATAGTTTATTATAGAACCGTACATCCCGTTTGTCTAATTTTGAACTAGGCAACTCTGGCCATTATTTGTTCCCAGACAATGAACAACATAAAATGGGCATCCACGTGTGCAGGAGAGCTCGGTAAACTTGGTCGGTTTGAAGGCGCCTTTGCTGACAAGGAAAATGCTGGGGGCGGCTGGGGGTCCTTTTTAAACACTAAATCACTGACCCATAAACTTTACTCTAACCCTCACCATGTGTCTTTACTAATTTAAAAGATAAAAGAGCTCACACACTGTAGGACTTTCACTTTACTGGTTGAGCTGTAAACCTGTCTCGCCTTTACCAGTCATGGAGATGATAGGCTCTTCTGCTGTGAAGACTGTAACTTCATCTAAGGGGCATATCCGTACACCTGAATTTTTGTCACTGCTAGTAATCCTCGACATGAATTACAGCTTGTCCATGCCACACTAAAGTTCTTGGCAAACATTCTTCTGCTTCTGGGTCAGCAGTGTGGGGATGGACTTGGCAGTATCGCCTGGACTGTTTCATATAACACACTGATATTAGCAGCACTGTTGTTTTCTGATGATCATCATGCAAAAGATGTTGAATGGTTTTGACATTGGGGTTTGAGCTTGTTGAAGTTCCCTTTCAGAAAGTCGAAATGATTTGGGAAAGCGCCCGAGTGTTCATGCTCTGAAATAATGTTTGTAATCAGTCAAAAATTGGATGCTGGCCATCACAGATGAGGTGACATCACGACCAGGAGTATAAAGCACATATCAATAAAGGCAGAGGCAGCTTCTGTTTTTTTAAAAGTGCTCTGTGTGTTTGTGTTGTCTGTGATATTGTTTGTCATATTGTTTGTCAAAAAAAAGAAAAAAAAAAAGAAAAGGAAAATAAAAGCAAGCAAAAAAATTAAGCACACTTTCCAGCTGTGCGTTTCCTTCCTGCCCCCGCTATACCATGGGAGAGGGGGGATACACACATCTTGTGTGTTGCTTGTTTGGGAGCGGAGCATGCTTAGTCGGTTCTCGAGGAAACTGCCTGTGTTCACTGTGCTCGCATGTCTTTTCGTTCGCTTCGCACCTGCTGGACACTCTTCAAGGAGGGTGCCCTAGCTCCTTCGGGGTCTGGTCCCGCTCTCGGCGAGGCAGAGTGCCGTGCCAGCTCCTGAGGTTCGCAGATGGACCTCGCAGAGGGTTTCGAGGTCGATATAATTTGGCTGGCTCATGAGCAGAAAGTGCTTTCATCTAGTAAATTGTATGAGCGCTTTCTGACACCCATTTCACAACCTCCGCATCGGGGTCTTCCCTTTTTTCCCGAACTGCACACCGAAGTGTCCAGGTCATGGGTTAAACCTTATTCGGCCTGCCCCAGTTTGGCCCCCACAGTTCTACTGTGTATTCCCACATTATGGGGCGAAAAGAACATGGTTATGAGTGTCAAAGAGACGCTTGCCACCTATCTCTCTCCCGGAATCGCCTCCTCTCTTAAAACCCTGACATTACCCACAAAGCCCCTAAGCAATACATCAGTGCTCCTGGGTAAAGCCTATGCTTCAGCAGGTCAAGCCGCTGCTTCCCTGCACACCATCGTGGTTTTGCAGGCATATCACGCTGACTTGCTGCATGAGTTGGCTGTGGAAGGTGCCTTGGACGGCCGTTTTGATGAGCTTCGCCCGACGGAGGATCTAACTCTCAGAGCCACTAAGGAGACCGCTATCATCAAAATGTGGACTTTGCAACCAGAGGAGAAAACACGCTGGATGTTGTTTACACAAACATCCGGGGGACATACCGGGCGAAGCCCCACCCCCACCTCGGGTACTCAGACCACATCTCTGTAATGTTGATCCCAGCCTAGACAACAAAGAATTTTATGTATGGATGCTGTTCATTGACTTCAGTTCAGCATTCAACACAATCATTCCCCAGCACCTGATCAAGAAGTTGAGCCTGGTGGGCCTGAACAGATCCCTCTGTAACTGGATCCTGGACTTCCTGACTGGGAGACCTTAGTCAGTCCAAATCGGAAACAGCATCTCCAGCACCACCACACTGAACACTGGAGCCCCTCAGGGCTGTGTGCTCAGTCCACTGCGGTTCACTCTGCTGACTCACGACTGTGTAGCAATGCACAGCTCAAATCATATCATCAAGTACGTCGATGACACGACCGTGGTGGGTCTCATCAGTAAGAACGCAGAGTCAGCATACAGAAAGGAGGTGCAATGGTTAACAGCCTGGTGTGAAGCAAACAACCTGTAACAAGATAACATCCGCTGACAGCAAAACAGCATTGTGGACGACCCCACACACCACTTACATAAACTCTTCACTCTCCTACCATCAGGGAAGCGGTTCCGAAGCATTCAGGCTGCCACATCCAGACTGTGCTATATTTTTTTTTCTCAAGCCATCAGGCTCCTCAACAAAGAACTAAACTGAACTCTCACACACACTCACACACACTTACACACAACTGTGTGACTGATCTGCACAATTTTACCGGACTCAACACACACTCATACTCACTTCGTGTGACTGATCTGCACAAACCGGACTCAACACACATCATACACTGCGCACACCCACCATTCAGTACCAAATCAAATCAAATCAAATCAAATTTTATTCATCACATACACATACATACAGGGTACGACATGTAGTGAAATGTTTTATACAATGGTCCAGCATGAGGGAATAGGATGGGGGAAAAGAAAAGGAGGCAGATAAATAAGTATAAGGTATAAGAAAACTATATAAAATAAAATAAAAATTAATAAAATAAAATAAAAGAATATAAGGTATAAAGATATATAAAAAAGATAATGTATGAAACAAATATACATATAAACAGTAAACAATGTGTAGTAAAAAATGTAAACAATAGGCAATTTGTGGTGGGTTGTCCATAAAGTGTCCGTGTGCGGTATGGTGTGGTGTAAGGGTCCGTAAAGTGTCCATGTGCAATATGGTGTGGTATGAATAAAAAAAAAAAGCGCACTGTGCTGTGCAAGTCCAGAGTTTAAAGTGTCGTGGTGCGAACGGTGAGATATGTTTAAAGTGACGTGGTGGGAAGGTGAATATATGTACAGAGAAGTGTGATGATGATGGAGAGAGTGGGCCAGTTCTAGATCCTGGGTGTTTCCTGGTTTAAACACCGGATGGCCTGCGGGAAGAAGCTCCTCCTCATTCTCTCTGTGTTCGCTTTCAGGGAGCGGAAGCGTTTTCCTGAACGCAACAGAGAAAAGAGTCCATTGTTGGGATGGCTGAGGTCCTTCATAATCTTCCTAGCACTTGTCCAGCACCGTGTGCTATAGATGTCCTGCAGGTTAGGGAGCTCAGTGTGGATGGTACGTTCAGCTGAACGCACTACCCTCTGGAGGGCTCGTCTGTCCTGCATGGTGCTGTTCCCGAACCAGGAAGTGATGCTACCCGTCAGGACGCTCTCAATGGTGCAAGTGTAGAAGGTCTTAAGCACCTGAGAGGGTAGTTTAAAGTCCCTTAAGCGTCTCAGATGGTACAGACGCTGCCGGGCCTTCTTCACCAGGGTGTTGGTGTGACAGGACCAAGACAGATCCTGTGTGATGTTAACACCAAGGTACCGGAAACTGTCCACTCTCTCCACTGGGGTCCCGCTGATGTTTATAGGTTGGTATGACCGCTGCCGCTTTGTGCTGAAGTCCACGATCAACTCCTTAGTCTTGCTGACGTTCAGGAGAAGGTTGTTCTCCTGGCACCATCTCTTCAGGTTTTTAACCTCCTGTAGGTAGGCCGTCTCATCGTTGTTGGAGATCAGACCCACCACAACAGTGTCGTCAGCAAACTTGATGAATGTGGCCCCACAGTCATGTGTGTACATTGAGTAAAGCAGGGGGCTCAGAACACAACCCTGGGGGGCGCCAGTGCTGAGGGTGAGGGTGGATGAGGTGTGTTTTCCCACCCGTACGGCTTGTGGTCTGTCTGTCAGGAAGTTAGAGATCCATTGACACAGCGGCTGGCTGAGTCCCAGGACCTCCAACTTAGAGGTGATTGTGGAGGAAATTATGGTGTTAAACGCTGAACTGTAGTCCACGAACAACATCTTTGCATAATTTCCATTTCTTTGGTCCAGGTGGCTCATCGTGGTGTGGAGAAGATGAGCAATGGCGTCCTCAGTAGAGCGGTTCTGACAGTACGCAAACTGTAGTGGGTCCAGTGTGTCTGGTAGTGATGCAGCGATGAAGTTTTTGACCAGTCTCTCGAAGCACTTCATCACTACTGAGGTCAAGGCTACAGGGCGGTAGTCGTTAAGGCAGGTGAGCCGGGGTTTCTTCGGGACAGGAACAATGGTGGACTGTTTGAAACATGAGGGGACAACAGACTGTTCCAGTGAGAGGTTGAATATCTCCGTGAACACCGGTGCTAGCTGGTCAGCGCAGGCTTTTAGAACGCGGCCTGTGATGCCATCTGGTCCTGCTGCCTTCCTGGTATTCACTCTCTTGAAAGCCCTCCTCACGTCATGCTCCGAGATGGTGAACGTGTTTACCTCTCTGGCTCTCTCGGCGTGCACGCTGGTTGTGCCGCTAGCGTGGTTAGCTGCAGCCTCGAAACGAGCGTAAAAGGTGTTTAGCTCGTCTGCCAGAGAAGCATCCGCATTCACCATTCTAGAAGATGGTGTTTTATAGTCTGTTATTGTTCTTAGTTCCTGCCACAGGTTCCTAAAGCCACCATGTTGAACCTGTGACTCTAGTTTCCTCCCGTAGCGCCGCTTTGCTTCCTTCACCTCTCTGCGAACACTGTGAGACGCAGCCTTGTATCTGCCATGTCCCCGGTGGCGAGCCCCGTGTTGTAGGCAGCGGAGCGGGATCTCAGAGCGTCGCGGATGGTTTTATCCACCCACGGCTTCTGGTTGGGAAACGTTCTGATCGTGGTTTTCTGCACTGTATCATCAACTAGTTTCCCGATGAATCCCATAACCGCTTCCGTAAACATGTTGACGTCATCAGAACTGCGCCGGAACATGTCCCAGTCTGCGTCATCCAAAGCGTCCTGCAGAGCGGCTAATCCACTCACACTAATCATTACCACAAAAATGTTAACAGGCCGTTTTTGCAAATCTGTTCACTTTATCTCTGTTGCTGCTGTATGTATAATTGCACAATATTGTCTCAGCGATAACCTTGCCTGTCAGAACACTTGAGCACTGCAGGCATTACCGCCTCAATCACCAAGGAAATGCCCCCTCCCAACCAGCTGCTCGGAAATAGCGTCTAATTTTCTGGCACTTACAAGGACGCCTGAATCCTCCAGACAGTGCCAGATTGTCTTTAGGCTTGCCCTGATCACTCTCCAGCGTATTCTCTGTTTTGTTTCTTCTTTCGTTTGTAACCTGACCATTCTGTCCTCCGGTTTCCGGCTTGGCTCGGCTCGTGCTGAGCGCGCTCCGGTTTCCAGCTCGGCTCTGCTCGCGCTGAACGCGCTCCGGTTTCCTGCTCGGCTGGCTCTGCTCGCGCTGAACGCGCGTTTCGGTTTCTTGCTCGCGCCAAACGCGCGTTTCGGTTTCCGGCTCGCACTGAACGCGCCCCAACTTCCGGCTTGGCATCCTCACCCTCCGCGCACATCGGCTCCCTGAATCAACTCCCTGAATCGGCTTCCCGATTTAGCTCTGCACAGCTTTTCTCCCCTGCTCTTTTTGCATCTGCCTTTGATCCTATAACCTGAACTATCTGACACTTGCCACCTTCAGTGCTTCAGGGCACGGCCAGCTCCCTCCTTGGTCTCCACCCAGCATTAGCTTAACCGCTCTCTCATGAGATTTAGGTTCAAGTTGCTGACCATCAAGCAGGTCGTGCTTTAAATCAGATCCGAGCACTGGTTGGTCATGGTAGATCTAAAGGATGCGTGCTGTCATGTATATATCCAACTTTCTCACAGGAGGTTCCTGAAGTTCGCTTTTAGGGCAGAAGCTTACCAATATCGGGTTCTTTTGTTTGGCCTTGCTCTTTCACCCCTTACATTTACAAAATGTTGCTTGGGTTCCCCTGAGGTCTCAGGGCATTCGCATCCTCAACTACATCAGTTATTTTTTGATCCTAGCTCAGTCGGAGCAGTTGGCGGTCCGGCATCGAGATGTCGTTCTCGCCCACATAAGGGCATTGGGGTTTTGGCTGAATGCTGGGAAGAGTGTGTTTTCTCCATTACAAAGAACCACCTATCTCAGTGTCATATGGGATTCGACTACTTTGTGTTCTCAGCTTTTCCTTGCCTGCATTGTGGCCATCCTTACAGCCGTCAGCCTCTGTCAAGCAGTTACAGAAACTGTTGGGGCTTATGGCAGCTGCGTCCAGTGTGATTCCACTTGGCCTGCTGTACATGAGACCCCTTCATTGGTGGCTCAGGACCCATGGGTTCTCATGGAGGCGCAACCCCCTCTGAACTATCAAGGTCACGCGGCGATGCCTACGTGGTTTAAATGTTTGGGGAGATCCCTGGTTTCTATCTCTGGGCCCTGTGCTGGGAGTCCCTGTTTGTCGCTTAATGCTAATGATGGATACGGTCGCTCCGCCAGAGGTCTGTGGAAGGGGCCCTATCTACGCTGGCACATCAATTGCCTAGAGATGCTGGCCGAAGCATTTCCTCTCGGACCTCGGAGATCACCATGTGTCCGTACTGACAACAGTGTGGTGGTCTCCTACATCAACCATCAAGGAGGTCTACGTGGCAACCCACGTGGCAACCCACTGTGCAGGCTGGTGCACCAGATCCTATTTTGGGCCCAGGGGAAACTCCTCTTTTTGAGGGCGGTTTACATCCCGGGCCGGTTGAATGAGACAGCAGACACCCTGTTGAGGCAGGGGTTGAGACCCGGGGAATAGCGGCTCCACCCCGATGTTGCACTGTCCCCTCTGGGTATCCGTTACTCCTACAGCCCCGCTGGCTCAGGCATGGCTGAAGCTGCGTCTGTATGCTTTGGGTGGGGGTAAAATATGGCACCCCCGAACTGGGAAAGGAGATCCCTCTTTAGAAGAATCTCCCCTAGAGGGTGCTCAAGGTGAGCTATCAGGTCCACGAACCATGGTTTGCTCGGCCACCTTGAAGCTACCAGAAGGAGACTGACTTCGTCCCAGCAAACTCTCTCCAGAACTCCTGGAAGCAGCGCGACAGGGAAAAAAGTGTACAGACGCAGCATCACAGACGTCCCGGAGTGACACTCCAGCGGACTCAGCCGTAGAGGGTGCGACACTCCGGCGGAGCGAGCCCTGACCCCGATCGGAGCGGGGACCAGGACTCGCAGCCGAACAGCTGCACCGACCGCCTCCAAGGACTCGTCCTGTGAAAAAACACAGCCGGGCCTCGTAACCACTGGTCGGAAGCCATTAACAGAGGAGGGCAGAATGCCTGTAACACAACACATCGTGTGGGAGCACCCAGCCTTGTGTAAAGAAACACTCTGGGCATGCCAGGGGGTAACTCCAGGCGGGACGAGGCAACTGGACAGGCCAAGACAGGTACTCTAAATCGCGTCCCGGGCCACAGCCTCCAGGCGCCGCGGAGGAAACGTGTCACCAATGGGACCTACCCAGCGAACACGGAAACCCTCAGGGTCGAAGATGTTAACTCTGCGGCAAACTGTACCTGCAAAAACGCCAGAACTGAACCGACCGGGCAGTTAATTGGGTCCAAGTCATGGTGCTCACACGACCGAACAGTCGCCTTCGTGCGGCGTACGAACTCCTCGTGGAGGGAGCTCTGGCGTGGAGAAGGGCCTCTAGTACCTCAGTAGAGAGAACAGCCGCTATGAACCGTGCCCCCTCAGGGGCCACAGCCACAGCTTCCTCAACTCCGGGCGGGGGTGAACCAGGGTCCCGCCCGCCATCAAGGTGCTACCAGGAGGAGACAGACTCCGTCCCGGCGAACTCTGACCAGAACTCCCGAGAGCAGTGCGATCGGGGGAAAGGCGTAGAGGCGTAGCCTCGGCCAAGACCGTCCCACGGCAGCCACTGTCTCGACAGGGCGTCTGCTCAGACATCCAACAAGAGGACCTCTCGCGCCAGTTGTTTGCAAGGGGCGAGACCGGAGGCCCCCCCCTGGTGGTCGATGTACGAGACCACCGCAGTATTGTCCATGCGGACCAACACATTGCGATGTGTCCATGCGGACCAACACATGGCGATGTGTACGCTGCTCCCGGCAGGAGCAGCGTACTGCGGCCGTTGAAGCCTCCTGAGAGGCGGCGGATAATCCCCATCCGCAATGAACTTCGGGTGGAATAAGGGAGTTAACCGCTGGAGTGGTGCCGTGGAGGGACATGCACCGTAGCATGAGGTGCACACCGCCTACCAAGACGCAAGCCATCAAGCCTAATCACCACAGCCCGTTCACTAGAGGTGAGGACGATCCTTAGGTCGTCCAGCCCCTCCTCGGGTTTAGAGTGTCGCCAGGGGCCCCTAGGACCACCCCGCGGTAATCGGGAGGCAACGCACTCTTACCGAGCTACTACGTACCGGACGTACCAGGGCGAGGCTGCCTCCGAGCAGCCCCATTATAGCGGCGAGGAACTACCACCGAAACGCCACCGCGGTTCCCTAAACCCGCCAGAAACCCCCCTTACCTACAGCGCTACCAGGTCAGGCCAGGAGGGGTCACCTTGGCGCTCAAAAGGAAGCTCGCAACATCCCCCATAGCAGGCCAGCCTGGTATGGCAGCAACACACTCATCGTGTGGAAGCAAGCTGCAGCCTGACCTGCCGCGTAGCCCTACCTACCAGAGCCAAGCGGCTCTCTGTAGGCAAACCGATAGCCATCACAGACGCATCACTTGGGGAGAGATAGCTAGCGTCTCTACCTCAAGCGGCATCGTCCCGTAGCAGACGTTCCTTAGCTCCAATAACATTCGCGCACAAGGAGAAACATCGGAAAAGCACGTGCACACACGGGTAGAGAATGAAGCTAAGTTTGTGCAGTGGTAGAGAATTGAGAGGTCAGTGGAGGATTGAAGGGATCAGTGGAGCAATGGTAGAGGATGACAAAACCACCAAACTACCAAACCATGTAGCGAATTCAAAATACTCTCTAATGTACATGTAAGGATGTTTCTCAGGCAGTCTCTCCAGGAAGTAAAACTTCTTTTATGTTGTATCAGATGGTTGTTTTGTGTCATGGACAGGAAGGATCCTTGACAATATGGTCATCCTGCAATCTTCTAGCTGCTAGCTCTCTGTACCTTGCAGCTTGCAGATTTGAAGCAGTGTGTGATTCATATTATTGGTGTTGCTGACGTTTAGGTTATTAGACTGTTGATGTTTTATACTAATGATGTATAATTAATGATTTAGAAATTACATGAGTTACAGTCAGTGTTGTTTTAACAACATTAGATTCAAATTTGTCTTTATTTTTTTTTTATTTTGCATGAGATTAAACACAGCCATCCAAATTTTTTTTTACATCTTTATCGTTTTTGCGGATAACCACAGTCAGCTTCTAGCTGAAGAAGTGGTGGTGGGGTGGAGGATGTTTGTCCTTTCTTACTCAAAGAGGAAATGTTTTCTTATTTTCAAACTACCATCCTACCCTCCCACCACACCACACACTCTCTCTCCTCTTCTGATTGGCTATAACCCCATTGTGGAGATCATATCTACGTTATTATTGTATATTTAAATGATAACACATTTTAACGATCATCATCTTCATCAGCAGCAGCCATGTTCTGCCGTTCTCTTCTGCTGGTTCTTTTGGGGCTCTCCTGCCTTCAGTCCTTCACCATGCCAGAGAGTAAGATTTATTTGTGTATTTTAAATATAGCAATTAACCTTTTATCTTAACTAAATTCTAATTATGTGTGTTTGTGTGTTCACTGTAAACCGGGAGTCTGATTTATATTAGTGTACATATTAATTATTTTCTGGGTTTTAAAAAAATTAAAACTATCACATTTTGAACCCAAGCAAGAATTCAGATGTTCAGAGAAAATCTGCGTTTTTTTCAACATAGTGCTGAGATGGACTATATAAACACCCTCAATTTCCTGGTTTTTTTTTTTTTTTTGCTGAATAATTGTTTGTAAAAAAATTAAAAAATTAGAACATTTCATAAAAAATTTAGATAAAAAATACTGATGTAATCATTATTACATATTATTATAGTTTAATTTATAGAATTTGGATTTATACAGTCATTTAATTAAAATTATACAGATCAATAATTAATATTTAAATAATTGTAAACATTAGTGTATATTGAGCCAGAGATATATATTCAGATAAATAGTGGAACCTTGCATAAAGAGCATAATTCTTTCCAGAATCTAACTCGTAATGTGAAACAATTTTTCCCATATAAGTTCATATAAAATACGTTAATGCGTTCCATGGCAAAAAAAATACTAAAAGCTTTTTATATGTAACATTTATTAAAAGACAATAACTTATAAATTGTTAAGGAGCAGAAAACATAATCTTTTCTTCTATCGTGGAACCAACCAACCTGGAACATTGTCGAGAATACAAAACCGTTGTGTAGATATTCTAGTCACTCCCTTTGAAGCATCTATCTCATAAATCTTGCATTTGTTCTTGAGGATAGTGTAAATCATTGATGTAGCTGATGCTAGATCAGCCACACTCGCCCCTTATGCCCTCGTTCTCGCTTTTCAATGATTTTAAGTTTCATTTCTACGGTTATTTTTATCCTCTTATGGCTGTCTTCTTGTGGATTTTTTTTCAGGGACATTTTTGAAAGGGTTATTAAACTTCAAATAAAAAAAGAAAATCACAAATAACGTCTAAACACAAGTTTGGAAAAATGTATGATCACAAGCGACACTAACATGTTAGCGGAACGAGTGCTAAACACAGACTGATGTACACGGGCTTGGAAAGTCCCGGTGCACAAGCGAGTGACATGAAGAGGGGACGTCCCCTTTCCACGTCACTCGCATTGCGAAATGTCACTCGTTAAGAAAGTGATTTTTTTTTTACAATTTATTTTGCTCGACATGCGAATTACTCGTTAAGAGAGGTGCTCGTTAAGCGGGGTTCCACTGTGAATATATATTGCAATACAGTACACACAGTACTGTACAAAAGTCAATTAGATTGTTTTTGCAATAGATACAGGAAATGTTTTTAAAAGAATAAAAAAAGAAAGAAATCTGGAAAAAAGATCACGCCTGATGTAGATAATTATAAAAAGGCCTCATGATTTTAATATAACTTCAGTCTTTATTCTGAAATAAATGAGTAGATAATTTAATATTTTGTTACAGATGCAAATGGACCAGATCAGTGCTGTTTTGAGTTTCATAAAACCCCGGTGCCTCCAGCGATCATCGTCAACGTTAAAGAAACGAGATTCGACTGCACACTTCCTGGATTCATGTACGATTTCAACCTGCTGCTTTTTTTAGATGATTTAAATCAGTTGATTCACAGATCACAGCTCTGATCTTTATCTTCTTTCCCCTTCAGTCTTACAACAAAAAAAGGGTTCCAGATTTGTGCGGACCCTGAGGTGGACTGGGTGAAGCAGATCATCAAAATTATAACAGCAGCTTGGTCTCAAGCATGAGATTCTAATTAGATTAAAATGCTGTTTAAAGCAAATTGATGTCTTGCCTAACAGGAAAAGATTTTTTTATATATCAGACCTGCACCTGTAACTGCACTGATTATTAATATTTTCTATGCAAATTAAAGGACATTTATAGCTCACAGACTCCTGGTTTGCTTCTCTGAAAAATTTATTTTTTAGAAAACTAATAAAAGAAGGCTATAAAGTTTTTTTTTTCTACAATGGAATGATCTAAATGTAATGATTATGGATAAAAAGGAAAAAATATCTAGAAAGAGTTTGGATGTGATCAGTATCAGGAATCAGAGGAGATGCTGGTGGAATGTATAATAAAACATGGATTTAGTATCACACAGAGAGAAGAAGCATCAGAGAAACAGGAACTGAAGCATTTCTAACAGTTTTCATGAACATTAGAAGAAATTTGAAAGAAATATTTTTCAAATCTTTGCCCACAATCATGTTAAAACTGTGACATCATCTACCAACAATGTAGACATCTGTGATCTATCCAAATGATCTAATCATCTCAACATGTACTCTAAATACACTCAATAAAAATCAGAACATTTCTGTTGATCATTTATTGCAACAATAATAATATTAGTGAAGAATCTGAGGTGGATAAATGTTTACATTCTGATGAAAGTTTAAGTGGAACTGGTTCTCTGAGTAGCTCAATGTCGGCTACAGAGGTGGGTAGAGTAGCCAAAAATTGTACTCAAGTAAAAGTACTGTTACTTCAGAATAATATGACTCAAGTAAAAGTAAAAAGTAGACATCCAAATAATTACTTGAATAAGAGTAAAAAAGTACTTGGTGAAAAAACTACTCAAGTACTGAGTAACTGTTTAGTAACGTCTGATTTATTTTTTAACACAAGACAACAATCAGACAGACAAAAATACAAAATAATCTTAAGGCAAATTATGGCTCATCCACTCAATTAAATAAATTTGAATTAATTAATTACAAAATAGCTTAAATTAAAATAATTCAGGTAAATTTAAGTACTTAATAAATAAAATAATAATAAATACAAAATAAATACGCACAAGTTACACAAATTTCCAAACCTTTATACTTTTTTACCGGGCAGAACTAGAACGAAGCAGCCCATAAATTCTCATAAACTGTGTGTGTGTGTGTGTGTTTATGTGTGTCTCCAGTGACAAAACAACAGAAGGAAACACACACATTTCCTACCAGGCATGCTGAACACCTCATAATGTAGCTGCTCTCTAGCACTTTCACTAAGGTGAAAATGCTTTCAATATGAGGCCAGGGGTGCGGGTTTTCCTCCTCATTTGTGTCTGCATTGCCGACGGTTGATTCTGACATGTTTCTGTTGCTAACTAACCCGTGCCGCCGCTGAAATCGAGTATGGTAACGTGACGAAACTGCACAACTACTTTTGATTGGTGAATCACAGTCACGTGGTAGAGCCTTAGCGGAAGTTTCTCTCTCTGTCAAAATAAAACATTAAAATTATTGCGTAGAATACCAAAGAGGTAAAAAGAAAAGTAATGAGCTTGTTGTAGCCTAATGTAGCGGAGTAAGAGTACAGTTTCTTCTTCAAAAATTTACCCAAGTAAAAGTAAAAAGTATAGTGATTTAAAAATACTCCTAGAAGTATATTTTTTTCAAAAACTTACTCAAGTAAATGTAACGGAGTAAATGTAACTCGTTACTACCCACCTCTGGTCAGCTACCAGATCCTGACTGGATGTCAACTTCATATCTAACAGTGTGTAGGGAATATTACTGGATTTTAAGGTTCACATTCCTCCGATAATGTTCATGTGTAAATCCCGAGGTAAGTAACACTGAAAAAGGTTGAATTTAAAGTCATTTTAACACAAGTTTACAGAACAGAGGACAATATGAGTTGATCTGTGATCTGAAGTAGTCAAATAAATGGCAATGAAAAAGGATGGAAGGATCAGTGGAGCAGGAAGGATTGATCAATATAGCTGATATTCCATGCTTAGAGAGCAGAGGGTTGTTCAGGGAGTTCAATTGATCGTGTTGAATGCTCATGAATCGACTCTGAAAATCAACACACAAAAAAATTTAAATGAGAACTCAGAAATTTAGAATGCTGTGTTGACTGTTGAGCATGCCGGCATGTTATAGGCGAATTCCACCCAGACCACCCATTTGGCAGTGGACTACCAAAACTATTGCTGCAGAAGGGACAAAGGGTGCTCGGCGCCATCCAGCCAGTGACGCCATTCTTCTAACACCAGCTTTACTGCCAGCAATTCTTAAACCCCAATGGCAGAGTTCTGTTCAGCACGGCTGAGCCGACGGGAGAATAGGGTGCACAGGGGTAGCTGGTTTGTCATTCAGTTCCCTCTGGGACAGAACAGTTCACACACTCTTGTTCGAGGCGTCTACCTCCACAATAAACTGGCAAGTTGGGGCTGGCAAGGTAATGATGAAAGCAGACATAAACTCAATCTCTTGTCTCTGGAATGCCTGTTTGGACTCTGAGGCCCAGGAGAATGACCGGCAGGTAGATGTAAGTCTAAGCAGTCTAGTGCTGGCCCCTCTTTTAATGCCAAGCTCTGCTTTTTGCTGGACATGTGGCTCCCATATGTCCTGCCTCAACACAATAGAGACAAAGTCCCATAGAGCACCTCTGTTGGCAGGGACTGGCTGGCTGAAGAAGGGAATCGAAACAAGGTGGACCAAGGACAGTCCTGCTAGGATCGTTAGTAGTTTCTGTCAGAACGACACTCTCATGTGCCAATCAGTTCAGGTAGCTAGACTGATCAGAGAGTCCAGATCCAGAAGAAGCTCCTGGGCAGTGTGTTCGTTCTTGACCAAGAGTGTGAGAACTGAGACAAAAGCGTTGTGAAGTGCCATGGAATCTCATCCGCTATCCGCAAGACGTCTCAAAAAATCCAAACAAAAAAACATATGTTGTAAACCATTGACACTGTAAATAACATCAATGGATTCGTCAGTCCACACAATAAAGACATAAGATAATAAAACCCAATTTATACAACCATGTTACAATATGGATGTGACTGATGTCGCCACTGACTGTGGGAACTGACATTTGTAGGGCATCAATGGGTACTTTTATTGGGCAACTAATCAAGAGAAATAAAAATACACACATATGTCTAAGATCACTCCACCAGGAGAGTCACCACTGCTACACTCATGATGTGTAGTTAAAAAAATATAAGGCAGAGGTTATTTTAAAATAATTAGATTCAAGCTTGGGGGAGTGGTGGCTCCAGCGGTTAAGGCACTGGGTTGCCGATCGGAAGGTCTGGGGTTCAAGCCCCGGTATCGCCAAGCTGCCACTCTTGGGCCCTTGAGCAAGGCCCTTAACCCTTTATGTTCCGGGGGTCCCTTACGAGGGAAATATCAAGGTCCGTGACGTCGGAATGACATGGGGCCGCCTTCCCGTGGTCTCACCACCTGCAGGAGGGACCGTAAGGGACGTGCTGTAAGGATTGGGCAGCAGTCGAAGGCGGGGGCCTGCTTAGACTGCTGCCCCCGCGACCCGAATTACGGATAAGCGGGAGAAAATGAATGAATGATGAATGAATAGATTCAAGCTTACTTATTTTTATTTATTTAATTTTTTTAATTTGTGATTAAACAGCTGTGGGAAAGTGAAAATTAAAGTGTGAGATTTTTATCATTTAGATTGAGAACCACAGCTGGTTTCTAGCTTTAAAAGTGGTGGTGGGGTAGGGTGGGGGGATTATCCTTTTTTTAATCAAAGAAGACATTTTTTTTTCAAATTTTCTAGCTAAACTCCTACCCTCCCTTCACACACCACACTCTCCCCCTCCTTTGATTGGCTTATAACCCCATTGTGGAGATCATATCTACGTTATTATTTTACCTTAAAAACAAAACACATCTTAATAATTATCAGCCATGTTCTGTCGTTCTCTCCTGCTGGTTCTTCTGTGGATCTCCTGCCTTCAGCCATTCATTATGGCACAGAGTAAGATTTTTATTTAAATGTAGCATTTAAACTATTATCATTCCTGAATTTAATTGTGTTTTATCTTATTGAGGTTTGTTATCATTTTAAAAGTGTGTGTGTGTTTTCGCTCTACACTGGGAGCCTGATTTATTTTAGTGTTTATATTTATTGCTTTCTGGCTTTTCAAAATAATTAATTCATGCTTGGGTTCATAATGTGATAAATTGAAATGTTCATTAAGATCAGCGGGTCTCCAAAACGTACACCATTCACACAACAAGAGTCTGTGAACATCCTCAATTTTAATGATCATTTATATATATTTTGCTAAATATTCTAAAAAAGAACATCATGATATAATCATTTGAAATATTTTAAAGTTTGATCAATATAATGATAATGTTGATATTATATATAAAACAATAACATAGTATATACAGTATTTATCAAAAGTCTTTATTTTTATATATATATATATATATATATATATATATATACATAATTTATGATGACAATTTAAAAAAGGCTTCTTGACTTTGATATAACTTCAGTTGTTAGTCTGAAATAAATAACTAAAAAAGAAGATGATGAAATATTTTGTCACAGGTGCAAATAGAGAAGGATTGTGTTGTTTTGAGTTCCATAAAACACCGATCCCTTCAGCGATCATCGCCTCTGTTGAAGAAACGAGATTCCACTGTCCACTTCCTGGAGTCATGTATGATTTCAACCTGCTTCTATTTATTTTAGATCATTTAAATCACATGATTCACAGATCACAGTTCTGATCTTTATCTTCTTTCATCTACAGTCTTACAACATTTGTGGAGTGGGTGAAGAAGATCATAAAAAACAAAAAATGTATGTCGACCGAGACTTAAACAACAAATTCAAAGCATCTCACCATGTACCAGTTTAACCTGCTGCTTAAAGCAAATTGATTTCATGTTTAACAGTACAAAGGTTTTTTTATAAATCAAACTTACACCTGTAACAGCACTTATTTATTATTCTCTTCTACACATTTATAACTCATGGCTTCTTGTTCTTGAGTCTCAGAGTAATTTCTTCTTACTTTCTTCATATGTTTCTATGTTTAGTAGGTTCTGGGTTGGTTCTTTAAGAAACTATTGCACGTATACTGGTAGAACATGATGAGATTCATTTAATTGGTAACTTCATTCAAGTAATCGTATAAACTAGTTTTACACCAACAATTGATAAATATTTGTGACAAAATCATTCATAATAAATCCTTTTACAATCTCTACTGATTTATCTTATATAATTTATTCATGGCTCCTTTGAACATAATACTTTTACACTATTTGTCAGATTCTCTTATCCGAAGCAAACAGTTGAATTTTACTGACTTTACTCAAGGGTCCAACATTAGTACTTTTCAATCAGATGTCCAATTCCTGAGTAAAATAATAAATAAAAAAATCTATCTATCTATCTATCTATCTATCTATCTATCTATCTATCTATCTATCTATCTATCTATCTATCTATCTATCTATCTATCTATCTATCTATCTATCTATCTATCTATCTATCTATCTATCTATCTATCTATAACCTACAGAAATTTGTTAGTATATATATTTATTACTTTTGAAATAAAACAAAATTAAAAAATAAAACAATATAAAAGAATTGACCTACCAAATAAAAAAAAATAAATAAATAAAAATTTATATATATATATAATGAAAAAAACTATCAATATACAGCAATTTATATGAGTGTATATACTCTATTTATTACTTTATGGGGGTAAAACATTTATCTATTACATTATGAACCGAAGCATAAATTCAGATGTTCATTATCAAAATTGGGTCTCCAACATTGTGCAGAAATGGAGTTTATAAACACTCTCTACTTTTAATATTATTTTTAATTATTTCTGCTAAATCATTTTCACATAAAATGAGAGAAAAAATATTATAATTTCATACAACTATTAAAAAAAAGTATTTCATCCTTTAAAATATTTTTAAGTTTGATTTCAGTCATTTAAATAGTATTTTGTTTCACTAATAATTAACATACATTTGCATAAAGCTTCAATATTTGTCCATGTACATGTTGATTAGTATCAGCCCGCTTGAGCACTTCCGGCATTGCCGCCTCAATCACCAAGGAAACGCCCCCTCCCAACCAGCTGCACGGAAATGGTGTCTAATTTTCTAACACTTATAAGGACGCCAGAATCCTCCAGACAGTGCCAGATTGTCTTTAGGCTTGCCCTGATCACTCTCCAGCGTATCTCTTTTTTGTTTGTCCTTTTGTTTCTGACCTGTTTCTGTCCTGACCATTCTGGCTTCCCGACCGCGCCTGTTTTCCCGACTCTCCCGTCAGCGTATCGGCTCTGCTCTGCTCGCGCTGAACGCGCTCCGGTTCCCAGCTCAACTGTGCTCTGCTCGCGCTGAACACGCCCCGGTTCCCGGCTCGGCTCTGCTCGCGCTGAACGCACCCCGACTTCCGGCTCGGCATCTTCGCCCTCCGTGCACTTCGGCTCCCTGAATCGGCTCCCTGAATCGGCTCTCCGAATCGGCTCTCCGAATCGGCTCCCTGAATTGACTCCCTGAATCAATTCCCTGAATTGGCTCTCTGAATCCCGATTCAGCTCTACACGCGCGCTTTTCTCCCCTGCTCTCTTTGCATCTGCCTAGAATCCTATAACCTGAACCTTCTGACAGAACAATCTGGCCAACATCGATCTCGCGGATGTACCTGCCCCTAGCGCCGCTTTAACAGCCTTGTCTGGCCGACAAGCGGTGCAGGAACAGCAAATTTAAAACCTCTCTACAGTTGTGCAGAAAATCATGGGATTTTTGTGCACACGTTTTGGTGACCGACTCACCACAGGTGCTCCGCCGCCCTCCTCGCCTGCTGCCCCAGCCCGGCAGGCCCCTGCTCCACCTACCGCCTCTCCAGCTATGCGTGAGCCTCAGCTCGCGCCGCCAACCCGATTTTCGGGAAACCCTTACTCCTGCCGCTTGTTTATTATGCAGTGTGACCTGTTTTTTTGCATGCAGCCCTCCCAATTCGGTACAGAACGCTCCAAGGTGGCCTATGTCATTTCCCGCCTGTCAGGCCAAGCCCTAAGGTGGGCCACCGCGGAGTGGGAAAGTCAATCATCCAACTGCAGATCTTTCGCTGCCTTTTCTGCCTAACTCCGGAAGGTCTTCGGCTCATCTACGCCACGCCAAGATGCCGCCCACTCCCTGATCTCGGCTGCACAGGGGCATCGCTCTGTTGCACTTTATGATACTTTCCTCCAGGGCCTCTCCTCTGCCGTTAAGGACGAACTCGCCGCTCGTGATTCACCCCAGGATCTGGATTCACTGATCTCCTTGACTATACGCATTGATCGGCGCATAAGGGAACGCTGCCTGGAGCGTGGTCACCCCGTTCAAAGCCTAGATCCTCACAGTCTTTTAACTGCAAGCAGTTCCCCACCTCGTGTTTTGGGTTCTGGCACCCGTTCTTACTCTCCGCCACAGGCCATGGAAAAAGGACGCCACCAACTGACCCCCGCCGAAAAGGAGAAACGCCGGTCGCTAGGTCTATGCCTCTACTGCGGAGGTAAAGGGCACATGGGACCTACTCCTTCACACAAAGTGGCCTCGTCATCCCACGACCTATAAGATTACAGGCATTCTATCCTCCTCCATTTCAGGCCCCAGACCAGGAGAAACTGAACCGGCTCTGTCCAGTGCGGCACTGGACACCTACGTCCACAGGATGGGTCCTTAGAGAATGACCAATCAGCTGCTCGTCTGCAACGGCCATCCCAAGAGAGGCCTCCCTGCTAATAAGCAGACTCTGAGCACTCCCTTTGAGGTCATTGCTCACTCCACCCGGAGTGTGGCTGTTTTTCCACTCTTAAAGTGCACATGCCACTCAAAACACCTCAAACGACTCATTGCAGCATTGCCATAAACCATGTCAAACATCTCCGTGACAGATTTGCCCATTTTCACACAGGATTTCACGTTTGCTCTTTGTTCTAACTTGCAGTCCATTATGAAATCGCAGATGTGGTAATGCCAATGGTCAGAATAGCACCAGTAGCACAGCTCCCAATGTACATAGGACAATGTCTTTTGGCACACTGACTAGGTGTGGGGGATTATAATGCTAGAGAGAATTATAGAGAATGAAGCTAATTTTGTGCAGTGGTAGACAATTGAAAGGTCAGTGGAGGATTGATGCGATCAG
This sequence comes from Silurus aristotelis, assembly GCF_946808225.1. Classification (NCBI taxonomy): domain Eukaryota; kingdom Metazoa; phylum Chordata; class Actinopteri; order Siluriformes; family Siluridae; genus Silurus; species Silurus aristotelis. The sequence goes on from NC_139578.1 coordinate 33,344,739, forward strand.
TGAAGCGATCAGTGGGGCAATGGTAGAGGATGACCAAACCACCAAACTACCAAACAATGTAGCGAATTCAAATACTCTACAATGTACATGTGAGGATGTTTCTTAGGCAGTCTCCCCAGAAAGTAAAACTTCTTCTATGTTGTATCAGATGGTTGTTTTGTGTTTCATGGACAAGAAGGCCCCTTAACAATATGGTCATCCTGCAATCTTCTAGGTGCTAGCTCTCTGTACCTTGCAGCTTGCAGATTTAAAGCAGTGTGTGTTTCATATTGGTGTTGCTGACGTTTAGGTTATTAGACTGTTGATGTTTTATACTAATGATGTATAATAAAAAAAAATAGAATGTAGAAATTATTTACATAAGTTACAGTGTTGTTTGAACAACATTAGATTTAAATTTGTCTTTAGTTTTTATTTGCACATTAGATTAAACTCTGATTAATCTAATGTGCATTAGATCATTAGATTAGATCATACTAATCATTAGATTAAGCGATCGGAAAGTTTTTTTAGATCCTTATCATTTTTGGGGATATCCACAGTCAGCTTCTAGCTGAAGAAGTGGTGGTGGGGTGTGGGATGTTTGTCCTTTCTTACTCAAAGGGGAAATGTTTTCTTACCTTCAAACTACCATCCTACCCTCTGACCACACCACACACTCTCTCCTCTTCTAATTGGCTTTAACCCCAGTGTAGAGATCATATCTACGTTATTATTTTATATTTACATTTTTTTTAACGATCATCATCTTCATCAGCAGCAGCCATGTTCTGCCGTTCTCTTCTGCTGGTTCTTCTGGGGCTCTCCTGCCTTCAGTCCTTCACCATGGCACTGAGTAAGATTTATTTTATTTTTTAAATATAGTGATTAACCTTTAATCATAAATAAATTATAATTATATGTGTGTTTGTGTGTTCACTGTAAACCGGGAGTCTGATTTATATTAGTGTACATTTTTATTACCCAAGCATGAATTTAGATGTTCAGTGAAAATCAGCATTTTTCCAACATAGTGCTGAGATGGACTATATAAACACACAATTTTTTTTTTGTTTGAATAAATGTCGCGTAAAAAAAAAAAAAAAAAAAAAAAAATCTATGATATTTAAAAAATGAAAATACTGATGTCAAGTCAAGTCAAGTCAAGTTTATTTGTATAGCGCTTTTCACAACAGACATTGTCTCAAAGCAGCTTTACAGAAAACAAGTCATGATGTAATCATTATTAAATATTATTATAGTTTGAAGTTTTATTTATAGAATTTTAAATTAGGGGAAGTGGTGGCTCCAGCGGTTAAGGCGATAGGTTACCGATCGGAAGGTCGGGGGTTCAAGCCCCGGTTTCGCCAAGCTGCCACTCTTGGGCCCTTGAGCAATGCCCTTAACCCTCTATGCTCCAGGGGACCCTTACGAGAAAAATAAATCAAGGACCGTGATGTCGGAGCGACGTGGGGCCGCCTTCCCATGGGCTCCCCACCTGCAGGAGGGACCGTAAGGGACCAGTGCTAAGAGGATTGGGCAGCAGTCGAAGGCGGGGGCCTTGACAGCCCATCTGCTTAGACTGCTGCCCCCTGCGACCCGAATTACGGATAAGCGGGAGAAGATGAATGATGATGAATTTAAAATTATACAGTCATATAATTAAAATGATATAGATCAATAATTAATATTTAAACAATTATAAACTTTAGTGTATATTGAGCCAGAGAATTAGGATATTTAATAAATCTTTTTGTATATGTTTCTGATACTTGTCCTGAGACCACAAGAGGGCCGCTCACGCTAGCTTGTACAAGGAGCGAGATCGGAGACCCCCCTGGTGGTTGAAGTAAGAGACCACCGCTGTATTGTCCGTGGAGACCAACACATGGCGATCTCTCAGGTCCGGGAGAAAGTACAAAGTTTGAAATAACCCCAAAAACACTGCCATCATCTCTAGGCAATTTATTATCTATGGTTACTTTTATTGGCCAAATAATCAAGAGAAATAAAAATACACACATATCGTTAAGATCACTCCACCAGGAGAGTCACCACTGCTACACGTATGATGTGTAATTTAAAAATATAAGGCAGAGGTTATTTTAGTAAGTTACATTCAGTGTTGTTTTAATATGTTTAGATTCAAGCTTCCTTTTTTTCTTTTTATAAAAATAGATTTGTATCATTTAGATTGAGAACCACAGCTGGTTTCTAGCTTTGAAAGTGGTGGTGGGGTGGGGTGGTGGTTATAATTTTTTAGTCAAAGAAGAATTTTTTTTAAAATTTTCTAGCTAAACTCCTACCCTCCCTTCACACACCACACTCCCCCCCCCTCCTCTGATTGGCTTATAACCCCATTGTGGAGATCATATCTACGTTATTATTTTACCTTAAAAACAAAACACATCTTAATAATTATCAGCCATGTTCTGTCGTTCTCTCCTGCTGGTTCTTCTGTGGATCTCCTGCCTTCAGCCCTTCATTATGGCACAGAGTAAGATTTTTATTTAAATGTAGCATTTAAACTATTATCATTCCTGAATTTAATTGTGTTTTATCTTATTGAGGTTTGTTATCATTTTAAAGTGTGTGTGTGTGTTTTTGCTCTACACTGGGAGCCTGATTTATTTTAGTGTTTATATTTATTGCTTTCTGGCATTTAAAAAGAATTAATTCATGCTTGGGTTCATAATGTGATAAATGAAGATGTTCATTAAGATCAGCGGGTCTCCAAAACGTACACCATTCACACAACAAGAGTTTGTGAACATCCTCAATTTTAATGATCATTTATATATATTCTAAAAAAGAACATCATGATATAATAATTTGAAATATTTTAAAGTTTGATCAATATAATGATAATGTTGATATTATATATAAAACAATAACATAGTATATACAGTATTTATCAAAAGTCTTAATTATTTATATATATATATATACTTTAATATGACTTGACTTTAATATAACTTCAGTTGTTAGTCTGAAATAAATACCTAAATAAGAAGATGATGAAATATTTTGTCACAGGTGCAAATGGAGAAGGATTGTGTTGTTTTAAGTTCCATAAAAAAACGATCCCTTCAGCGATCATCGCCTCTGTTGAAGAAACGAGATTCCACTGTCCACTTCCTGGAGTCATGTATGATTTCAACCTGCTTCTATTTTTTATATAATTCAAATCACAGATTATAATTCTACCCTGACATTTATATTCTTTCCTGTACAGTTTTACTACAAAAAAAGGATATCAGATATGTGCAGATCCTGAGGTGGACTGGGTGCAGCAGATCATTAAAAGCAAATTTGGTTGGGTGGATCAGATCATTTAAAGCAACACTTTATGTCTGATGATCATTTAAAAATGCAGCATTACTGTAATATAACTTTAACCTTTGTTTTGTCACAGGTGCAAATGGAGCAGGATTTTGTTCTGTGTTGAGTTTCACAAAAGACCGATCGCCTTAGCGAACATCACTGCTGGTGAAGAAACGAGATTCAACTGTACACTTCCTGGAGTCATGTACGATTTCAACCTGCTTCTATTTATTTTAGATCATTTAAATCACATGATTCACAGATCACAGTTCTGATCTTTATCTTCTTTCATCTACAGTCTTACAACATTTGTGGAGTGGGTGAAGAAGATCATAAAAAGCAAAAAATGTAATGTCGACCGAGACTTAAACAACAAATTCAAAGCATCTCACCATGTACCAGTTTAACCTGCTGCTTAAAGCAAATTGATTTCATGTTTAACAGTACAAAGGTTTTTTATAAATCAAACTTACACCTGTAACAGCACTTATTTATTATTCTCTTCTACACATTTATAACTCATGGCTTCTTGTTCTTGAGTCTTAGAATAATTTCTTCTTACTTTCTTCATATGTTTCTATGTTTAGTAGGTTCTGGGTTGGTTCTTTAAGAAACTATTGCACGTATACTGGTAGAACATGATGAGATTCATTTAATTGGTAACTTCATTCAAGTAATTGTATAAACTAGTTTTACACCAACAATTGATAAATATTTGTGACAAAATCATTCATAATAAATCCTTTTACAATCTCTACTGATTTATCTTATATAATTTATTCATGGCTCCTTTGAACATAATACTTTTACACTATTTGTCAGATTCTCTTATCCGAAGCAAACAGTTGAATTTTACTGACTTTACTCAAGGGTCCAACATTAGTACTTTTCAATCAGATGTCCAATTCCTGAGTAAAATAATAAATAAAAAAATCTATCTATCTATCTATCTATCTATCTATCTATCTATCTATCTATCTATCTATCTATCTATCTATCTATCTATCTATCTATCTATCTATCTCCTACATAAATTTGTTAGTATATATATTTATTACTTTTAAAATAAAACAAAATTAAAAAATAAAACAATATAAAAGAATTGACCTACCTAAAAAAAAAAAAAAAAAGATTTATATATATATATATATATATATATATATATATATATATATATATGAAAAAAAACTATCAATATACAGCAATTTATATGAGTGTATATACTCTATTTATTACTTTATGGGGGTAAAACATTTATCTATTACATTATGAACCGAAGCATAAATTCAGATGTTCATTATCAAAATTGGGTCTCCAACATTGTGCAGAAATGGAGTTTATAAACACTCTCTACTTTTAATATTATTTTTAATTATTTCTGCTAAATCATTTTCACATAAAATGAGAGAAAAAATATTATAATTTCATACAACTATTAAAAAAAGTATTTCATCCTTTAAAATATTTTTAAGTTTGATTTCAGTCATTTAAATAGTATTTTGTTTCACTAATAATTAACATACGTTTGCATAAAGCATCAATATTTGTCCATGTACATGTTGATTAGTATCAGCCCGCTTGAGCACTTCCGGCATTGCCGCCTCAATCACCAAGGAAACGCCCCCTCCCAACCAGCTGCACGGAAATGGTGTCTAATTTTCTAACACTTATAAGGACGCCAGAATCCTCCAGACAGTGCCAGATTGTCTTTAGGCTTGCCCTGATCACTCTCCAGCGTATCTCTTTTTTGTTTGTCCTTTTGTTTCTGACCTGTTTCTGTCCTGACCATTCTGGCTTCCCGACCGCGCCTGTTTTCCCGACTCTCCCGTCAGCGTATCGGCTCTGCTCTGCTCGCGCTGAACGCGCTCCGGTTCCCAGCTCAACTGTGCTCTGCTCGCGCTGAACACGCCCCGGTTCCCGGCTCGGCTCTGCTCGCGCTGAACGCACCCCGACTTCCGGCTCGGCATCTTCGCCCTCCGTGCACTTCGGCTCCCTGAATCGGCTCTCCGAATCGGCTCCCTGAATTGACTCCCTGAATCAATTCCCTGAATTGGCTCTCTGAATCCCGATTCAGCTCTACACGCGCGCTTTTCTCCCCTGCTCTCTTTGCATCTGCCTAGAATCCTATAACCTGAACCTTCTGACAGAACAATCTGGCCAACATCGATCCCGCGGATGTACCTGCCCCTAGCGCCGCTTTAACAGCCTTGTCTCGCCGACAAGCGGTGCAGGAACAACAAATTCAAAACCTCTCTACAGTTGTGCAGAAAATCATGGGATTTTTGTGCACACGTTTTGGTGACCGACTCACCACAGGTGCTCCGCCGCCCTCATCGCCTGCTCCACCTACCGCCTCTCCAGCTATGCGTGAGCCTCGGCTCGCGCCGCCAGCCCGATTTTTGGGAAACCCTTACTCCTGCCGCTTGTTTATTATGCAGTGTGACCTGATTTTTTGCATGCAGCCCTCCCAATTCGGTACAGAACGCTCCAAGCGTTCATTTCCCGCCTGTCAGGCCAAGCCCTAAGGTGGGCCACCGCAGAGTGGGAAAGTCAATCATCCAACTGCAGATCTTTCGCTGCCTTTTCTGCCTAACTCCGGAAGGTCTTCGGCTCATCTACGCCACGCCAAGATGCCGCCCACTCCCTGATCTCGGCTGCACAGGGGCATCGCTCTGTTGCACTTTATGATACTTTCCTTCAGGGCCTCTCCTCTGCCGTTAAGGACGAACTCGCCGCTCGTGATCCACCCCAGGATCTGGATTCACTGATCTCCTTGACTATACACATTGATCGGCGCATAAGGGAACGCCGCCTGGAGCGTGGTCACCCCGTTCAAAGCCTAGATCCTCACAGTCTTTTAACTGCAAGCAGTTCCCCACCTCGTGTTTTGGGTTCTGGCACCCGTTCTTACTCTCCGCCACAGGCCATGGAGATAGGACGCCACCACCTGACCCCCGCCGAAAAGGAGAAATGCCGGTCGCTAGGTCTATGCCTCTACTGAGGAGTTAAAGGGCACATGGCCACATCCTGCCTGGTAAAAGGCAAGGTTTGTCGGTAAAGGAGGAGCACCCACAAGCCACTACTTCCCCGCTCTCTCCAAACCCACTTTCTTGGTCCATCTTCAGGTTGGCCCCGGAGGCACGGAATTGGCTGCCTTCGTCGACTCTGGGGCTGATGCTGAATTCATCGACCTCAAGCTTGCCCAGCAACTGCTAGTTCCCATGGAACCCCTACCTAAAGCTCTGCTGATCAGAGCTCTGGACGGCAGCCTTTTAGGCCAGGCCACGCACCGCACTAAGCCTCTACTCATGTCAGTGGGGGAACAACATCAGGAGTGGCTTTCCTTCCTGGTCATCTCCTCTCCCCAAGCCCCCATCATGCTCGGGTTCCCTTGGCTTCGGAAACACAATCCACGTGTTGATTGGATGACAGGGCATATTCTGGATTCGGGTGTGCATTGCTTCGGCCACTGCCTTGCTCTCTCTCCACCCAAACAACTACTGGCTATCACTCCTGAGCACTCAGATTTAGCATCGGTTCCTGAGATCTATCATTGCCTTGCGCGCGTGTTCAGTAAGGCCTTGGCTACCTCCCTGCCCCCCCACCGGCACTTTGACTGTGCCATTAAATTGCTTCCCAGAACCAGTCCCCCTAGGGGGCGCCTGTATCAGTTATCCGCCCCAGAAAGAGCTGCCATGAACCAGTATATCCAGGAGTCCCTGGCAGCGGGTATCATCCGACCATCCTCCTCCCCAGCTGGGGCAGGTTTCTTCTTTGTAGAAAAGAAGGATAAATCCTTACGCCCATGTATTGACTACCGGGGTCTTAATGCGATCACTGTCCCGAATCATTACCCCTTGCCGCTTATGGCCTCGCCATTCAAGCTCCTGCATGGTGCCACGATCTTCACTAAGCTGGATCTACGCAACGCATACCACCTGGTGCGTATCATGGAGGGGGATGAATGGAAGACCGCCTTCAATACCCCAGCCGGTCATTACGAGTACCTCGTCATGCCGTTCGGCCTAACCAACGCCCCGGCCGTCTTTCAGGATCTGGTCAACGAGGTCCTCCATGACATGCTCAACGTGTTCATGTTTGTCTACCTAGATGATATCCTGATCTTCTCCCATTCTATGGATGAACACGTCCAGCAGGTGCGTCAGGTCTTGGAGAGACTCCTCAAGAACGGGCTCTACGTAAAACCCGAGAAATGTGAGTTCCACACCTCGCAAACCTCGTTCCTGGGATACCTGCTTTCAGCCGGTAATATCCGGATGGACCCTGCCAGGATCCAGGCAATCTGCGACTGGCCAACTCCCACCTCCTGCCGCCAACTACAGAGGTTCCTGGGCTTCGCCAATTTTTATAGTTCGTTGGCGGCGCCCCTTCACCTCCTGATGTCTTCCCTTCACTCGTTCTTTTGGGGGCCCGAGGCTTAGGAGGTATTTCTTGAACTTAAGCGCCGATTCACGTAGGGGCACCCATCCTCATCTTTCCTGACCCGGCACGACAATTTGTTGTTGAAGTTGACGCCTCTGACATAGGTGTAGGGGCGGTGCTCTCCCAAGTCTGCCCTGAGGATAACCGCCTGCATCCTTGCGCCTTTTTTCCAGGCGCCTTAGCTTATCAAAACATAACTACCCGGTGGGTGAGAGGGAGCTCCTTGCCGTCAAACTGGCCTTGGAGGAATGGCGCTATTGGTTGGAGGGTGCGGAGGTCCCCTTTCTAATCTAAACCGTATCTATTCCTCATGTAGCAAAACCAAGAATTAAATACACAAGATTGAGAAATAATCTTAGTGCAGTTAAAACTGAAAAATGCCAGATAAACAAACACCAAAAAGTTCTAAAGTTTGGTCTTTTAAACATTAGATCACTTGCACCCAAAGCACTGATTGTGAATGAGATGATCACAGAGAATAATCTCTCAGCACTCTGTCTCACTGAGACCTGGATTAAACCAGGTGATTATATGGGTCTAAACGAGTCGACGCCATCAGGATTTGTTTATTAGCATGAGCCCCGTCAGTCTGGTCGTGGGAGAGGTGTAGCAACCATTTATAGTGCCTCTCTTAATGTCAGAGATTAGGATTCAGCTCTAAATCATTTGAAGTGCTCGTTCTTAAAGTTGTACTTTCAGACATGCATATAAAACTCGCTCTGGTCACCGTGTACAGACCCCCAGGGCCCTACGCTGATTTTCTTCAAGAGTTTGCTTGTTTTCTATCCAATCTCTCGATTAATTTTTATAAAGTCCTGCTTTTAGGAGATTTTAATATTCATGTAGATGATGTAAACGATGCTCTAGGATTATCATTTGTTGACTTATTAAACTCTTTTGGGGTTAAACAAAACGTCACCAGACCAACTCACCGTTTTACCCACAGACTAGACTTAATAATATCCCACGGAGCAGACGTCACTGATAAAGATATTTTACCTCAGGGTGATGACATCACAGACTATTACCTTATACTGTACACACTACCGGTAGAGCAGATTAACCATGTTGCACCACTTTATCGACCTTTTAGGACTATTGTTCAGACCACTAAGGACAGATTCATAAATAACCTGCCTGATTTATCTCAATTTCTCACTAAACCCATAACTGATAATAATCTTGATGAAATAACTAACAACATAAACCTTATCCTCACTAGCACATTAGACACTGTTGCCCCCATCCGGTTAAAAAAAAGGTTAGAGAACAAGCACCTGCACCTTGGTATAATAGTCATACGCATGCCCTCAAGAGAACAGCACGTAATCTGGAGAGAAAATGGAGGAAAACTAAATTGAAGGTATTTACAATTGTGTATAAAGACAGTATGCTCAGCTACAGACAGGCGCTAAAAGCTGCTAGAGCTGAACACCTGAGAAACTTGTAGAAAACAAAAACAATCCCAGGTTCCTTTTCAGTACTGTAGCTAAACTAACTACAAATCAGGGATCTGAAAATTGTGTTCCATCACAGTTTAGTAGTGAGGAATTTCTTCACTGAAAAAATAGATAACATTAGAAAAACAATTGTGGCAGTTTAACCTTTGACACCATCTCCTGACACAGTGTAACCTTCAACTCCACAACTCCACTGTTTTACATGTATAGGACAGGAAGAGCTGTATAATGTTATTGCCAAAGCTAAATCGACAACATGTCAGTTAGATCCAATTCCTACTAAATTACTGAAGGAAGTGTTATATACAACTGGTGAACCTCTTCTGAATAATATTAACTCCTCACTATCGTTAGGTCATGTCCCTAAATCCCTTAAGTTAGCAGTTATTAAGCCCCTCATTAAAAAACCTAATCTGGATCCAAACACGCTATCGAATTACAGACCAATTTCAAATCTCCCATTTATGTCTAAGATTTTAGAAAAGATTGTCGCTGCCCAGTTACGTTCCTACCTGCAAGAGAACAATATCTTTGAAGAATTTCAGTCAGGTTTTAGGCCCCATCATAGCACAGAAACTGCTCTAGTTAAAATCACTAATGACCTGTTTTTAGCTTCAGACCAAGGCTTCATCTCGCTGTTGGTTTGTCGGAACTCAGAGCCCGTCTCTGAGGCGACACATCAAGGGTGGATTCTTTTGTTCAGAAGATTCCCAATAATGCTCAGCCAACTCTAGAAAAACTTAAATATAATAGACACAAACTGCCAATGAAGGATCCTCAGTCTCAGATGAGTAAAAGCAAACTTCTTTATTCCATACACGTTCCAATGAGCTCAATAGAAGATGGGTACCTCACATCAAAATGAACAGCACATCAAAAATGATAGAGCATGCCAAAGTGAGGAAGTACAAGTACTGTCTGTTTCACGCTTGTATTTATACCCTGTAGCCACCGTATCTTTCTATTTTTTTCTAATTTCTTCACCTTGAGTAATTCCCCTTATTTTCCGATCTTGCCCTCTTTTTTCAATTCCCCTTATCTTTGACCTTGGTGCTTATTCCTCCAAACAACACCATATTTGGAGTTCCTGTTTTTTTCCAATTCCCCTTATATTCGGCCTTTTCCTTGATTTTATATTAAAAAAAAATAAGTGAGTATAAAGCCCTTATTTTTCTGGATCCAACCATACGCTGTTTTCAGTCCTCCAAGTGTGAACACCATTTTTGCGGCCTATTTTGTCTTCCTGCACCTGCAATGGGTAAGTGTTATGCTTTACTCTTTTTATAATGCTGTTTGCTATTCTTCATTTATTGAATTGAGTTATCTCAGTGTATTAGATTGTCTGTATACATGTGCTTGATTATATTATTTTATTTGATAGCTGCAAGTGCCCAGGTTATATTTTAATTGTGCATTCTGAACTGATTGTTTCATAGTATATAGAATCTTCTCTTGAATGTGTGTTATCCTTTGCCTACACCTAGCAGTCACCGTGATTTTTCCCTGTCTAACATCTTATCTCTGTTGGTCTCTTTTGCTCAGCTCCGCCACGCAAACGTTCTGGAATATCTCCAATGGGTCTTCTTCGCAGACAATACCGCCAGTTCCAGCTCTCCTCACTTGCTGCTGAGATTGCTCAATTCCTTGAACAACTCTCTGGCCTAACTGTTCCAGCGAATCCCTATCTGCCTCCTCGCATAGTGCGGAGCACTGCTACTCGCGACATGGGCACACAGACCTCTCCTGATTTCTCTGCTACCCGCTATCGAGCTTATGATGACAACTGCAGTGAAGGCTCCTGTCCCCCACCGTTTTCTCCCTATCCCTCACACTGGTCTCCCAATGATTATTCCCCTACATCTCCTGCGCCAAACCAACGTGCTCCTGTGCCTTCTCCCGGCCTTGGGCCAAGTTACTCCTTCATGTCTCCTGCAGCTGCAGCAGCCCACCCGCCTTGCTATCCCAATAAAAATGCTTAAACCCCCTCAAGGTCGTTTTCTGTCCTTCTTTATCTATTCCACACACTTATAACATTCAGTCAGACTCTATCCTACTCACACATGTAAATATCTTATTATTACTATTTTATACTTGGTGTAAATAAAGACTTGATTAACATATAGTTTAATAGGTGTTATCAAAACTACTTCTATTGTATCTAATAAGTTCTATATTTGATTTAGGTTACTTTTTGTTGGATTAATGTTAGTTTAATTATAACACACGCTAGATAAGGTTGATTAAAATTATTTCTCGACAGGTTCTACTAGATCTTAGTGCTGCATTCGACACTATAGACAATAATCTCCTCCTAGATCGCTTACAAAATTACATCGGCATTCAGGGACAGGCATTAAGCTGGTTTAAATTCTACCTGTCCGATCGTTACCATTTCGTAGATTTAAATGGAGAGCTATCCAGGCTAATGCAAGTAAATTATGGTGTACCGCAAGGTTCAGTTCTAGGACCTCTGCTCTTCACAATATACATGCTTCCGTTAGGAAATATTATTAGAAGGCATGGAATTAGCTTCCATTGTTATGCTGATGATACTCAGCTATATATCTCATCTAAACCAGGCGATACAGCTCAATTAACTCGGATAACTGAGTGTGTTAAGGAAATAAGAGATTGGATGACCCATAATTTTTTACTTTTAAATTCTAATAAGACTGAGATTTTGCTCATCGGCCCAAAAACTAGTATACAGAAGCTCCAGCATCTCAACCTGCATTTCGACGGATGTTCTGTAACCACTAGTTCAACGGTAAAAGACCTGGGAGTTATTTTAGACAGCAACTTCTCTTTCAAATATCATATCAACCAAGTTACAAAAACAGCCTTCTTTCACCTTAGAAATATTTCTAAGTTAAGAAATATGTTGTCTGTATCCGATGCAGAGAAGCTCGTCCATGCATTTATGACCTGCAGAATAGACTACTGTAATGCATTACTAGGTGGATGTCCTGCATCATTAATAAACAAGCTTCAGTTAGTTCAGAATGCAGCAGTCAGAGTTCTCACAAGGTCAAGAAAATATGATCATATAACCCCAATCATATCGTCCCTACATTGGCTTCCTGTTAAGTTTCGATTAGACTACAAACTATTACTTCTTACTTATAAAGCACTAAATGGTTTGACTCCCATGTATCTATCCAGTCTTTTAACACGCTACAATCCGCCATGCTCCCTGAGATCTCAAAACTCTGGGCTTCTAGTAGTTCCTAGAATAGCAAAGTCCACTAAAGGTGGTAGAGCATTTTCCCATTTAGCTCCTAAACTCTGGAATAGTCTTCCTGACAGTGTTCGGGGTTCAGATACACTCTCCCAGTTTAAGTGTAGATTAAAAACATATCTTTTTAGCAAAGCCTACACATAACACACATCACATATCATAACCTTGTGCTCCAGAACAACTGATCACATACACATTTTCAACTTGTGTTGTTAATATCATGAACAGCAGCTACGCTAATTCCTCTCCACTGCTTCTCTTTCTCTCCCCATCCTTTATACTCCTGGTCGTGACGTCACCTTATTAGTGACGGCCAGCGTCCAATTTTTGACCGATTAAACATATTATTTCAAAGCATGAACACTTGGGCGTGTTTTGACGCAGCGTCTCGTTCCTTCAGGGAACTAAGTTTACATACGTAACCTAGAGACGTTCTTCCTGATTGCTCATCGTCTTCCATTGATGTTCTTCCACTCTTAAAGTGCACATGCCACTCAAAACACCTCAAACGTGACAGTGGCAGATTTGCCAATTTTTACACAAGATTTCACGTTTTCTCTTTGTTCTTACTTGCAGTCCCTTATGAAATTTCAGATGTGGTAATGCCCATGGTTAAAATAGCACCAGTAGCACACCTGCCAATGTACATAGAACAGTGTCTTTTTGACGCACTGACTAGGTGTGGGGGATTATAATGCTACAGTGGAAAAGGATGAAGCTAATGTTGTGCAGTGGTAGAAAATTGAGAGGTCAGTGGAGCAGCAATGGAGGATTGAAGGGATCAGTGGGGCAATGGTAAAGGATGACCAAACTACCAAACCATGTAGCGAATTCAAATACTCTCCAATGTACATGTAAGGATGTTTCTCAGGCAGTCTCCCCAGGAAGTAAAACTTCTTCTATGTTGTCTTAGATGGTTGTTTTGTGTGTCATGTACAGGAAGGATCCTTGACAATATAGTCATCCTGCAATCTTCTAGCTGCTAGCTCTCTGTGTTTCAGCTTGCAGATTTAAAGCAGTGTGTGATACATATCATTGGTGTTGCTGAGGTTTAGGTTATTAGACTGTTGATGTTTTAAATTAATGATGTATAAATAAAAAATGATAATGTAGAAATGATTTACATGAGTTACAGTCAGTGTTGTTTTAACATCATTAGATTAAAATTTGTCCATTTTTTATTTGTGAATGAAATTAGACACAGCCATCAGAAAGTTTTTTTTTTAGATCTTTATCGTTAGGGTATCTGCAAGAATGAAAGGGAAAGTTTTGTAAGAATTACAGACTGCCTCAACCCAGATTCCACCCTACGCTATATCAAAATAAGCTCAACCGCAAAACGGCTTACATTTCACAAAAGTAGTTATGTAGAATTTCAGTTGTATCAATCAGAATCATAGACATAATTGAATCAGTCTGGGAGAAGCAGCAAGCCCCAAGGACTATCTCTAACCAAAAGGTATCTGAGACCATGATTATCATTCACACAATACCCCTTCCTGACCTGCTGGGGGGGCCGGCACCAGCAAAGGTGCGAATACTGGTGATTACCACCTGCTGACCTCCGCCCCCGAGAATGGTCTTCCCCAGCCTTTTGTTTCCTCACGCATGTCCTATATCTAATTTACATTTAAAGAAAACTTCGGTCTATACTTCAAAGGGAAAAATAATATAAAATATCTGGGCAGAGTTTTCTCTGGGTTCTTTCTGACTTCGATGAACCCAAAGTGCTTTGTGTATTTTGTCACTGCTACGCTGTTATAAACTTCTTCATTACGATCTTCGTTGTCCTCATCATTTTTTTTTACATTGGCGAGCCACCCAGTGAGGGATTTCCGAAAAAAAAAAAAAAAAAAAAAACGAGGAAAGGTAAGAAAACAGTTTCTTTCTTCTATGCTTTTATTTTATTTCAGGGAACCCCCTCGTTTAAAATACCTAGAAAAGAAAGATTTTAAGGGCAAGAAAAATATTTAGTTTATTCAGTATAAGCAGTAGGAGTTCTTAAGCCAATTCTGTACATTTCTGTGTAAGATTCTAACGGAACTGAATCAGCCTGACGTAGTGTGGCGGCAGAGTTGTATTGGAATTGTATTGTTTCTAAAGTAACTGAAGCAAAGTGCTTAAGTTTATAAGTTTCTAAAGTAATTGAAACTTTCTGTGAGAGTACTATTACAGTTTCTGACGTAAGTGAAACTGGTAATAGTGTAAAGAGCGCGACGCACAGCAGCTCTGTAAAGTTTAAACAGTAACCCGAAGTACTGTGGTTGTCCGACGCACTGTGACACTGTTTTAAACTCATGTTTTAAGCCCGAAGTACTGTGGCTAAGTACACTGGTTCAGGTTATAACGTGGTACTGTGACAGCGTAATATTTTGAACAGTTAGTTTGAATTATTTCAGAGGTTTAATCGGTAAATAGACTCACGGCTAATTTTAGGCAACTATATAACGTGTAGTTGGGAAAAACGCAGTAATAACAGTTTTGTCCGACGGACTGTGACACTGTTTTAAACACAGTGTGGTTGTGTCTTGTATTGTGACAATGTCGCATTTATAACTGTTTGTGTTATATTGCTGACATTTAACAACTATTGTTACGGTGAATAAATAGACTAACAGGTATCTTAAAGTATCTACATAACGGGTAGTTGTAACTTTGGAGTATTTTGGAAATGGAAGAGCTGATTATTAAGTACATCGCTAAACACGGCTCACAAGGGATGTTTGATGGAATAGAGAAGGTTGGTGATAAGCCTTATGAATGGGCTTTTTCTAAGTTTGAAACTTATCCTAAGATGCCTAGGAACAAACAAGGAAAAATTGCAAATGCCCTTCAGGAAAATTTTTTTCTCATATAAAGTAACCAGGAGGAAGCTAGATGAGCTTGAGGCTGAAAATAAGCAGCTTCATTCTAGAGTCAGTATCGGAGATGTTTATACAAAAAATTACCAAGTCAGTGAAACTATATGGAAAAGAAAAGGACAGAATGCAGAAAGAGATCGCATTTCTGAAAACTAACAACAGTATGCTGAAAGCATCTGTTGAATCCTTGTTTAATGTTTTGGAGGAATCTAATGCTGCCTGTCAGTTTCTTATAAAGAAGGGCAGAATTGAGGAAAATCCCAATAAAAGGTTGGTAGATGTCAATAGTGAAGGCTCTGACTATACAGTTAGATTTCCAGTAGCACCAATTCATGTAACTACGACTGTAAGAGCTACTGAAAGGGGGAGGAGCCAATGGTCTCTACTCTGGTCAGAGGGTTTAGCCCCAATGAACTAAAAACTGTGATTAAGAATATTGGGAAATTTGATCCTGTAAAACAGGATCCCTTAGATTTTCTGAAAAATCTGGAACGATATGCCGACATTTACAAATGTACGGATGGTGACACATGCATTTTGTTAACCCTTTGTTTGCCTGACAGCTTACCTGGAGCCTTAACTCAGAAAGTAAAGGACAGAAATGCAAATAAGTTTGAGAGGAAACAGGCACCGCTTGAAGTGTTAGGGCTGATGTCAGTTAACTGGGATAAAATAGCTGACATGCACATGCGAGAAGGGGAGCACCCAGTGGCATTTTTGGAGCGATTATTTGATGCCTTTAAAACTTTCAGTGGCAATCCTGATATTACTCAGAATTATGTCAGATTCAAATCTGCCTTGATTAAGAAATGTGATCCCCTCACCCACTCTGCTATAGCAATGCATGTGAGACATTTATCTGAATACAATGACATTATTACTAAGATGATACAGTTTTACAGTAGTAATTCTAGTTCAAAGACGTCTCATCCTGTATCGGCACTAGGTGTTGAGAATCCAGATTTTAAGACCGCGGAAGAATGTGAGCAATTGAAGTTGCATCATAAGCAAAGTAAATTTTGTTCCTTTTGCCACAAGATTGGCCACGTAGTCCACAAATGCTGGTCTTTAGGAAAGGGACGTCCACCACCCTATTTCCTTCGACGCAGAAATATGCATTCTGATAACCCAGATCAGGTAACTGTGCATCTAAAAGAAACTTTATGTGAACTCACTGCAGTATTCAATAAGGCTATGGGGTCTGTAGTAAAATGGTTAGCTGTCCCCTAAGAGTAAAAGCTCAGTTTGCTAATGTTGCCTTGGTTAACGACTTGCTGCATTTTATGCCTTTCGGTCCCGACAAAGATTCCCGACAAAGATTCCCGACAAAGATATTGAGTTTAAAGCAATTATGAAATTAAGCTTATATTGTTAAAATGACAGTCCTTGCAGGTGTTCTTATGAAAACATATGCTATAAGTTACACGTGTAACAAACATAGATGTGGACTAATGTGAATTTAGCTGGTGTTGAACAGTTGTTAATGTGCTCAAATGCATTAAGGCTAATGTAGCTAAAGTTTCTACTGTTGTGTATTCATTTAGATTAATTGTGATGCTGTAGTTGTTAATGCACTGTAATACATTTACACCAAAGTAGTTAAAAATTGTTGCATAAGACTGGATTTGGGGTTGAATTGTAGCATTTAGGCCTTTCAGGGCTGTAAATGTTAACCATAATTAGTAATCTTATGTTGGAGATTTAAACTACAATTTGATAATGATCTAGCTAAGTTTTGTCCTATTAGCCATGTTTTAAAGTGACTGCTGACAAGCTAAGATAAGAGGAAAGGTCTAAGTTTGTATGTCGATAGAAACCGCTGAGCTAATAGAACAATTATTTAGTCATTAGATTATTCAATGTGTGTGTGTTAACTATGTTGAACCAACCTCTCAAGGTGGAATTGTATGGGTTATTTCTACCATAAGTAACACCAACAATGCCACAGTAAAGAATAGAGTTAACTGCTGAATTTTAACATGTAATGCTTCTCCCACAGCATTTAGAGGTGCTGCACCTTCAACTTAAGTGATGCTTTGGTAATGGGGTTTCATCCAATTCAATATTTATTTATTGTTAATATGCCCAGTGTTTTCAGAGGAAACTCCAGATACACTGAGAACTTTTATGTGTGAAAAGGGGAGGCGGGCAATTCTTTCTGTTTCCCTGAGTTTTTCAGAATCACCAAACAAAAATGGCTGAACGGATGGTAGCATTGTCCTTTCCAGTGACGAGAATGATGCAAGAATACGCAGATCTACAACCAGCACTTCCTGCTGGTTCGGTGAAGACGAGACCATATCAAAAGACATCATTCGAACCAGAAGAGCAATTAGTTTGATAAAAAAAAAAATCCCAGAATTTTATTTTTCCTATTCCGGTTTAATTTGGGATGTAACTTTTAAGATCACTGTATGTATGTATGTATGTATGTATGTATGTATGTATGTATGTATGTATGTATGTATGTATGTATGTATGTATGTATGTATGTATGTATGTATGTATGTATGTATGTATGTATGTATGTTATATTCCTTATTATTAGCCAAATATTATGTTGTATGTGTTCCATGTTAAGATGTCAGATTTCAGACAATTCTAAGATCACTATAGGACATTCCCATTGTTTATGAAAGACTTTACTGTTTGTCTATGTAATTTTCCTATTTTTGACAGTGTATTATAATCTATTGTATTTGTTTTATGTTAAGATGTCAGATTGCGTATGATTCAATATTCAATGTAGGATGCCTCTATTGGTTTTGATGGTTCCTGAAGGCCTCTATTCCAAACCCAGAATAAATTGTACATATAGCCAAATATTTTATAGAGATATGTCTAATACGTTTGATCAATTGGATGAAACAGGTGTGCCTAAATTGATGACCCAATGATGGATAAGATTTTACATATAACAAAAATTTTAGTAGAAACCTGCATTGTAAGCATGCCGAATGGGATGAAGCGATAACCGGTGTGCATGAGGTGAATGTTCCAATGACGGGTAAGATTCTCTGAGGGCCGAAGGAGGACAACCTAAGGCAGGGCTTCACCGCCACTGGGCACCTGCCTAAGACAGGAGGTGTAATCTGTGTAAAGGGAGTGGATGTGATGCTTCAGGGCCAAAAGCATCAAAGGGGGGACTGTAAGAATTACAGACTGCCTCAACCCAGATTCCACCCTACGCTATATCAAAATAAGCTCAACCGCAAAACGGCTTACATTTCACAAAAGTAGTTATGTAGAATTTCAGTTGTATCAATCAGAATCATAGACATAATTGAATCAGTCTGGGAGAAGCAGCAAGCCCCAAGGACTATCTCTAACCAAAAGGTATCTGAGACCATGATTATCATTCACACAATACCCCTTCCTGACCTGCTGGGGGGGCCGGCACCAGCAAAGGTGCGAATACTGGTGATTACCACCTGCTGACCTCCGCCCCCGAGAATGGTCTTCCCCAGCCTTTTGTTTCCTCACACATGTCCTATATCTAATTTACATTTAAAGGAAACTCCGGTCTATACTTCAAAGGGAAGAACAATATAAAATATCTGGGCAGAGTTTTCTCTGGGTTCTTTCTGACTTCGATGAACCCAAAGTGCTTTGTGTATTTTGTCACTGCTACGCTGTTATAAACTTCTTCATTACGATCTTCGTTGTCCTCATAATTTTTTCTTACAGTTTATAGGACTGTGGTGAGACCTGCGATGTTGTATGGATTAGAGACAGTGGCATTAAGTAAAAGACAGGAGATGGAGCTGGAGGTAGCAGAGCTGAAGATGTTAAGGTTTTCGTTAGGAGTGACGAGGATGGACAAGATTAGAAATGAGTTTATTAGAGGGACAGCGCATGTAGGACGTTTTGGAGACAAGGTGAGGCAGGCAAAATTGAGATGGTTTGGACATGTGCAAAGGAGGGACATGAATTATATTAGTAGAAGAATGCTGAGGATGGAGCCACCAGGTAGGAGGAAAAGAGGAAGGCCAAGGAGGAGGTTCATGGATGTGGTGAGGGAAGACATGCAGGTAGTTGGTGTGAAAGAGGCAGATGTAGAGGACAGGGTGGTATAGAGACGGATGATCCGCTGTGGCGACCCCTAATGGGAGCAGCCAAAAGAAGAAGAAGAAGAAGATCGTTTTTAGGGGCAACCACAGTCAGCTTTTAACTGCGCAAGTGGTGGTGGGGTGGAGGGATGTTTGTCCTTTCTTACTCAAAGAGGAAATGTTTTCTCATCTTCAAACTACTCTCCTACCCCCCCCCACTACACCACACACTCTCTCTCCTCTTCTGATTGGTTATAACCCCAATGTGGAGATCATATCTGCGTTATTATTGTATATTTAAATTATACAAATTTATTAATGATTAAATAAACATTTTATCATAACTAAATTCTAATTATATGTGTGTTTGTGTGTTCACTGCAAACCGGGAGTCTGCTTTATATTAGTGTACATATTTATTACTTTCTGGGTTTCCAAAAATCACATTTTATACCCAAGCATGAATTCAGATGTTCATTGAAAACACACTCTATTTCCTTTTTTTTTTTTTTTTTTTTTTTGCTGAATAATTTTTACAAAAAAAAAAAGAAATTTATGATAACATTTCATACAAAATTCAAATAAAAATACTAATGTAATCATTATTACATATCATTTGAAGTTTTATTTATAGAATTTGGAATTATGCAGTCATATAATAAAAATTATATAGATCAATAATTAATATATAAATAATTGTAAACATTATATACAATTTATATTTGTAAGTGTATATTGAGCTGGAGATAAATATTCAGATATATAGTGGAACCTCTCATAATAAGCATAATTCGTTCCAGAATCTTACTCGTAATTAAAAATTTTTTTTTGCATATAAATAATTGTAAAATACGATAATGCATTCCATGGCAAAAAAAATAAAATTAAATCTAAATACTTTATATGTAACATTTATTCAAATAAAATGACAAATTGTTAGGGAGCAGAAAACATCTTCATCTTCTCTTTTATTGTGGAACAAACCAACCTGGAACATCGGCGAGAATATGTTACCGTTACGTAGATATTCTTGTCACTCACTTTGAAGCATCTATCTCCTAAATCTTGCACTTGTTCTTGAGGATTGTGCAAGTAGGGTTGATGTAGATTGATTGTATGTGCGTGCTAGATCAGCCACGCTCACGCTCATGCCCTCGTTCTCGTTTCATTTCTACAGTTATTTTTATTCTCTTATGGCTGCCTTCATGTGGCTTTTTAAAAGGGTTATTAAACTTTGCACAAAAAAAATCACAAGTTTGGAACAATGTGTGATCACAAGCTAACTAACATGCTAGTGGAATAAGTGCTAAACACAGACTGATGTAGCACGGGCTCAGAACGTCCCAGTGGACAAGCGAGTGACGTGAAGAGAGGGGACGTCCCCTTTCCGCGTAACTCTTTATGCGAAATGTCACTCGTTAAGGGAGCCATTTTTTTTACTATTTATTTTGCTGGACATGTATATCCATGATGGCGATGCGGCAGTAGCTCGCAGCGGCCTCTCGGATCCAAAAATGGTGCTTTCACCATATTTAGCCCGACCTATTACAATACATGGACACCAGAGTCAGCTGTGTTCCTGTGGATGACCACCAGACACTGCTACAGTACAGGCATCATGCAACCAATAATCTACATGATAATATCAACAACCTTTGTGTCCTCGGCTTGCTGCGACCTCCGCCAGAAAGACCAGGCCCCCAGCGCTCGGTGTTACCTGATGCCGGTGGCCAGGAGAGGGGACGTCGAAAGCGCTGTTCGAGGAAGCGGAAGCGCGGCAAGCGGGCGGGTGTCCCTGCTAGGCTAAATGCTAACCCTAGCTGGCCGACTCTCCAGTCCATTCTTCTTTCCAACGTCTGCTCCCTGGATTATATCCGACTCCTGCGAACCACACGGCGCAAGTTCAGAGACTGTTGCGTCTTTGTTTTCACGGAGATGTGGCTCAGCGACAGAGTTCCGGAAGCTGCCATCCAGCTAGACAGGCTAACCATGTTTTGAGCCGACAGAAACGCAGCTCCCTAGTAAGACTCACGGTGGTGGCATGTGTGTCAACACGGAATGGTGCAAGAACTCTGTGCTTGTTTCACGCTACTGCTCATCGCTAGTGGAGTTTGTGACTGTTAGATGTAGACCATTTTATCTGCCATGGGAATTCACCACTGTTTACATTGTCGAAGTTCTCACTCTCCAGTGTAGTTCTCACTCTCCAGTGTTCTGTATTGTTAAAAGATTTATGATCAAACTCTTGATATCACCCAAATGAGGATGGGTTCCCCTTTTGAGTATGGTTCCTCTCAAGGTTTCTTCCTCATTACATCTAAGGGAGTTTTTCCTTGCCACAGTAGCCATGGCTTGCTCATCAGGGATAAATGCACACCATTCACCTTGACTGTTGATTTCTGTAAAGCTGCTTTGAGACAATGTCTGTTGTGAAAAGCTCTATACAAAGAAACTTGACTTGACTTGAGTGTACATTCCTCCCAGCGCTAATGCTAAGGAGGCACTGTGTGAACTCTATGGTGCTATTAGCAACCTGCAGAATGGTCACCCTGACGGATTGTTTATTATCGCCGGAGATTTCAACCATGTGAATCTCAGGACTGTGCTTCCTAAACTCCATCAGCATGTGGACTTTGCAATGAGAGGAGCGAACACGCTGGATCTTGTTTACACAAACATCCCCGGCGCATATCATGCGGAGCCCCGCCCGCATCTCAGATACTCAGACCACTGCTCTGTTCTGTTAATTCCAGCATACAGACCGCTCATCAGACGCTCTAAACCGGTTCTGAAACAGGTGAAAACTTGGCTAGAAGGAGCTACTTCTGCTCTTCAGGACTGTTTTGAGTGCACTGACTGGGACATGTTTAGAGAGGCTGCAACCGATGGCGATTCCATCAACCTTGAGGAGTACACATCAACAGTGACCAGCTACATCAGCAAGTGCGTTGATGATGTGACTATCTCCAAGACCATCATTAAACGCTCCAACCAGAAGCCGTGGATGACTGCAAATGTGTGTGTGCTGTTAAAACAAAGAGACTCTGTCTTCAGATCAGGGGACAAGTGGCCTTAAAAACAGCAAGGGCCAAACTTTCTCGTGCCATCAGAGAGGCGAAGCGCGCACACGCGAAGAAAATCCACAACCACTTCCAGGACAGTGGAGACACTCGCCGCATGTGGCAGGGCATCCAGGCGATCACGAATTACAAGACAACATCACCTGCTTGTGACCGTGACGCCTCCCTCCCAGATGCGCTGAACGACTTCTACGCCCGGTCTGAGTTACAGAACAATGTGAAGGTGAGGAAGACCATCCCTCCTCCCACTGACCAGGTGCTCTGTCTTACCACAGCTGAAGTGAACGAAAACTCTATCCAGAGTTAACCCTCACGGAAGTCTGCTGGTCCTGACAACATTCCTGGCAGAGTGCTCAGGGAATGTGCAGAACAACTAGCAGATGTCTTCACTGACATCTTCAACATCTCCCTGAGCAGTAACATTGTTCCCACGTGCCTCAAGACAACGACCATCGTTCCTGTGCCAAAGAAATCGACTATCTCCTGCCTTAATGACTATCGTCACCGTCATGCTCACACCCATCGTGATGAAGTGCTTCGAGAGGCTCGTCATGAGGCACATAAAGTCCCAGCTTCCACCCTCCCTGGACCCAATGCGGTTTGCGTATCGTCCAAACCGTTCCACGGAGGATGCCATCTCCACAACCCTCCATCTGGCCCTCACCCAAATGGATAACAAGGACTCATATGTTCGAATGCTGTTTATTGACTTCAGCTCAGCATTCAACACAATCATTTCTCAGCACCTGATCGAGAAGTTAAGCCTACTGGGCCTGAACACCTCCCTCTGCAACTGGATCATGGACTTCCTGACTGGGAGACCTCAGTCAGTCCGGATCGGGAACAGCATCTCCAGCACCACCACACTGAGCATGTGTGCTCAGCCCACTGCTGTTCACTCTGTTGACAGACGACTGTGTAGCAATGCACAGCTCAAACCTGATCATCAAGTTTGCCGATGACACAACCGTAGTGGGTCTAATCAGCAAGAACGCCGAGTCAGCATATAGAGAGGATGTGCAACAATTACCTGCCTGGTGTGGAGCTAACAACCTGTCTCTGAACGTGGACAAAACAAAAGAGATAGTTGTTGACCAGGAGAGGACAGAGCGACCAATCTCCACTGATTATTGATGGATCCTCAGTGGAGATCGTCAAGAGCACCAAATTCCTTGGTGTTCATCTGGCAGACAACCTCACCTGGTCACTTAACACCAGCTCCATCACAAAGAAAGTCCATGTTCTACAGGGGAACCATTGAGAGCATCCTGAGCAGCTGCAACACTGCCTGGTTTGGGAACTGCACTGTCTCTGATCGCAAAAACCTACAGAGCATAGTGAAGACAGCTGAGAAGATCATCGGAGTCTCTATCCCCTCTATCATTTACACTACACGCTGCATCCGCAAAGCACACAGCATTGTGGACGACCACACACACCAGTCACACACACTCTTTACACTCCTGCCATCAGAAAAATGGTTCCGAAGCATTCGGGCCTCCACATCAAGACTGTGCAACAGTTTCTTTCCCCAAGCCATCAGGCTTCTGAATACACAGAAATTAAACGGAACACACACACACACACACACACTCACTCAATGTGTGTACCGAACTGTACAACCTGGACTAAACACTTAACATACACTCATCTCAATCTATTCCACAACCATTCATTTATTTATTATTTATTATACTCGACCGTACTACACTCCTTAACTGCTGTTTTTTTTGCAAATTTATCACTATTATACTGTTTACATGCTGTCTTTGCACGTCTTGACTGCTGCTGTTCTTTTGCACTAATTTGTTCTGTATGTTCTGTTTATTTACATTTACATTTACATTTGCAGCATTTAGCAGACGCCCTTATCCAGAGCGACGTACAAAAGTGCTTTGAGTCTCTAGTAATGAATAAATCTACACTGGTATGCTAGATTACAAACTTAATATAAATATAACCCTTGAATTCTACAAACTTGGAAAGTGCTAATTTAAGTATTTCAGGAAGAGGTAGGTCTTCAGTCGTCGCTTGAAGATAGTCAGGGACTCTGCTGTACGGACATCTAGGGGAAGTTAATTCCACCACCTCGGTGCCAGAACAGAGAAGAGCCTTGAAGTGTACTTACCTCTCATTCTGAGAGAAGGTGGTACCAGTCGAGCAGTGCTGGAGGATCTCAGACAGCGTGGTGCAGTGCGAGATGTAATGAGGTCACTGAGGTAAGATGGTGCTGGTCCATTTTTGGCTTTGTAGGCAAGCATCAGTGTTTTGAATCTGATACGTGCAGCTACTGGAAGCCAGTGAAGGGAGCGCAGTGTGGTGTGGTGTGGGGTGGTGTTTATATTTACTCCCAGTTATAGTTTTTACATTTTATAGTTTTTACATTTTACCTCGCACAGTACTGTTTGAGTTTACAGTAGGTTTACTAGTCGGCGCTATATTGTTTTTTGTCTTGTCTTGTGTTGTCTTGTGTTTTCTGTTTTTTGTCTGCACTTTTTGCACTAGGTTGCACTCGATGCACTTTATGTAGCTTGTGTTGTGTTGTAGCTTTATGTTGTCTAGTGTAGCAGACAACAAAAACAATCCCAGGTTCCTTTTCAGTACTGTAGCTAAACCTAACTACAAATCAGGGTTTTGAAAATTGTGTTCCATCACAGTTTAGTGGTGAGGACTTTATGAATTTCTTCACTGAAAAAATAGATAACATTAGAAAAACAATTGTGGCAGTTCAACCTCTGACACCATCTCATCATGGGAAAAAAAACAGAAAAATATCTAGAAAGAGTTTGAATGTGATCAGTATCAGGAACCAGTGGAGATGGTGGAACGTATATTAATACATGGATTTAGTATCACACAGAGAAACCCAGCCATTAGGGAGGCACAAGCCAGGTCACTCTTAGTGTCGGTCTTAAGCCCGGATAAATGGGGAGGGTTGCGTTAGGAAGGGCATCCAGCGTAAAACATGTGCCAAATCGAATATGCGGGTCACGATAAAAAATTTCATACCGGATCAGTTGAGGCCCAGGTTAACAACGACCGCCACAGGTATCGTTAGCCAACAGGGTACCGGTGGAAATTAGGCTACTGTTGGCCAAAGAAGGAGAAGAGAGGAGGAAGACGTCTACAGAGATAGAGAGAAAGGAGAAGTGTAGAAGAGTAAAGGTTAGGGTTGGTACTTTAAATGTTGGCACTATGACTGGTAAAATCATGGTAGAAATGGCAATGCCAAAGCTCCTGGGCAGTGAGCTCATTCTTGACCCCAGACAAAAGCTTTGTAGAGTGCCATGGAATCCCATCCACAAGACGTCCCAAAAAATCCAAAAAAAAAAAAAAAAGATATGTTGTAAACGTTGTAAACAACGGCCACACAAAAAAGACAAGCTTATAAAACTCAATTTATAAAACTATTTTACAATATGGATGTGACTGATGTCTCCACTGACTGAGGGAACTGACATTTGTAGGGCATCTGTGGTTAATTTTATTGGCCAACTAATCAAGAGAAATAAAAATGGTGGTTTAAAAAATATATGGCAGAGGTTATTTTAGTAAGTTACATTCAGTGTTGTTTTAACATGTTTCGATTCTAGCTTACTTTTTTTTTTTTATTAACATTTAAACAGCTGTGGGAAAGTGAAAATTCCAAGTGTTAGATTTTTATCATTTAGATTAAGAACCACAGCTGGTGGTGAGTGTCACGCGGCGAATGCGGAGAGGGCCCGAAGGGACCCAACTGGAACCGCCCTGGAGCCGGGCAAAGCCGGGAAGGACCCGAAGCTGAGGGACCACCCCTGTGGACAGCCGGAAGTCGACCACGGACACAGCAGGACCCAGGACCGGAACACAGCTCGACGCGGCGGCCAGGAACAGAGTACAGCCCTTGGCTACGACCGGAAGTGGGGAGACTTCACCCACGGAGGCCAGGAGTCGAACCGAGCCCACCGCGGAGGTCAGGAGCAGGACTACGCCTTCTGTGGAGCCCGGAGGCAGGGCGACGCTCTCGGCGGAGACCGGAGGCGGAATGATGCCTACAGCGGAAACCGGAAGGGGGAGGACGTCCACTACGGAGACCGGGGACTGACCGACGACACCCTCATTGGAGACTGGGGGCGGAGCGACACCCTCTGTGAAGACCGGAAGCTGCGAGACGTCCTTGCCGGAGGTCTGGACCGGAGCCTTCTTACTCACGGGGACCTGGAAAAGACAGCCAGCCAGAGGCGGGGGTGAGCAGTTTGCGAGGCTTACCGGCTGGTAGACCTCCTGGATGGAGGCCGGAGATGGAGCGACGTCCCCGGTGGTCCTCTACGGCTGAGCGACCCCTCTCTGGGACTCTCTGGAGCGGAACCGAGCTCTCGGGGACTCTCTGGAACAGAGAGCAGCTCACGGGTTCGCTCGGAGGCAGAGAGGAGCTCACGGGTTCGCTCGGAGGCAAAGAGGAGCACGGCGGAGATCTCCTTGAGAGCTTGAGGTGGAGCAGAGCTTTCCTGGAGGGCTCGAAGCAGAGCGGGGAGCTCTAGGAGGCTCAGGTGCGGAACCGTGCTCTCGGAGGCGGGGGTGAGGAGATGGAGATCAGCCGTGACCATCCCGAGTTCCCTGGTGAGAAGCTGGAGGAACCAGGTGTACGAGCCGAACTCACCTCCGTTTGCGTCCCATAACTCTCTGGCGAGAGATAGAGTTTCCCCCGTCAAAAGAGAAATGATAAATGCGATCCTGGCTCTCTCTGTCGGGAAGCTGGACGGATTAGACTCCATATAGCCATTCACGTTCCGTAAAAACCCGCTCCATTCAGCTCTGTTGCCGGAGAAGCGAGCCGGGAGTCCCGTGACGTCATCGTGGGGGCGTGGCGCTGCCGAACATGACCGAGAGGCGGCCGCGAGCTTCCGGGTTTTCCTGGAGGCGGGGCTCGGCTGCTGCTGAATCGCGGCCGCGCGCACCCGACCACCAAAGTGCGTTTCGCGCCGGGAACACAGCATTAATCCGATCCGTTTTCTCTTCCTTTTCTGTCTTTTTTTTTTTTTGTGCCCCCCCCCTTTTTTCAGTCTTTGTTTCGGTTTCGGTCTCGGTTTCGGTCCGTTATTCTGTCACGCGGTGAATGCGGAGACGGAGGCGTAAGTAGAAGCAGGCGTGTTTAATGAAAACAAAAAGGCAGAGCCAACACAAACACCCGCAGTGCGGGATAATCCGGTAAATGGCAGTTCGTAAATACTAGATCCACGGAGCGTGAGGGAGGAAGCGCGGCGAGGAGGCATCGACGGGAAAGCGTCGGTAATCCAAGGAAATACGCGGAAAGAAGCACCACCGGGAACCCGCACAGAAGCACATACACACACACGTACATGCACAATAACGGAGCGCGTGAGGGTGTGAGTGTGGGGTTTATATAGGTGGTGTGATGGGCCACAGAAATGAGCCTCAGCTGCTCCTCATGAAGCCCGATTGCGAGCAGCTCCGAGCGGGCAGGGCACGCTCGCGAGCAGGAGCGCAATGCGTAAGGGAATCCCGGGGTATGACAGCCTCCGAAGAAGGGGCGTGGCAGGGGGATACCTGACAGTGAGGTGGGGGAGATTATAATTTTTTTAGTCAAAGAAGAAATTTTTTTAATTTTCTAGCTAAACTCCTACCCTCCCTTCACACACACCACACTCTCCCTCCTCCTCTGATTGTCTTATAACCCCAGTGTGAAGATCATATCTACGTTATTATTTTACCTTAAAAAGATAACACATCTAAATAATTATCAGCCATGTTCTGTCGTTCTCTCCTGCCTGTTCTTCTTTCTCCTGCCTTCAGCCCTGAGTCATGGCAGAGAGTAAGATTTTTATTTAAATATAGCAATTACCCTTTTATCATGCCTGAATTTAATTGTTTTATCTTATTGAAGTTTGTTATCATTTTAAAAGTGTGTGTGTGTGTGTGTGTGTTTGCTCTACACTGGCCTGGTTTATATTAGTGTTTATATTTATTTATTTCTGGCTTTTCAAAATAATACATTTATCACATTATGAACCCAAGATGTTTATTAAGAGTCTCCAACACGTTCTGAGTCTATGAACATCCTTAATTTTAATTAGCATTTATATATATTTTGCTAAATATTCTTAAAAAAGAAGTTCATGATATAATCATTTGAAATATTCAAGTTTGATTGTAATCAAGTAATTACTAGTATATAATGAGCCAAGATATCAAATAATATTGATATTATATATAGATACAACAATAACACAGTATATACAGTATTTTGCAAAAGTCTTAATTTTATATAAATATATATATAATCCGCTCCAGGTCTCGAGAGCTCTTCCCAGTTCCAGAGCAGCCCCGAGAGCTCTTCTCAGTTCCAGAGCGTCCAGAGCGGCCCCGAGAGCTCCGGTCCGCTCCAGAGAGTCCGCGAAAGCTCCGTTCTCCTCCAGAGAGTCCCCGAGAGCTCCGTTCCGCTCCAGAGTCCTGAAAGGAGCTCGGCTTCGTCCCAGGACCTCCAAGAGACCGCGGCTTCGTCCCATGACCTCCAGGCGAGCTCCTCTCCGCTCCAGGGTCTCCAGGCAAGCTCCTCTCCGTTTCAGGGTCTCCAGGTGAGCTCCTCTCTGCTCCAGCGTCTCCAGGCGAGCTCCTCTCCGCTCCAGGGTCCCCAGGTGGCTTACTCTCCGCTTCTAGGCTTCCAGGCGGCTTCATCTCCGCTCCTAGGCTTCCAGGAGAGCTCCTCTTCGCTCCAGGTCCCTAAGGAGAGCTCGGCTTCGCTCCCGGTCCCTGAGGAAGGCTCCGCTTCGCTCCTGGTTCCCGAGGAAGGCTTGGCTTCGCTCCTGATTCCCGAGGAGAGCTCGGTTCCGTCCCAGGACTTCCAGGAAAGTTCCGCTCTGCTCCAGCGTCCCAAGGAAAGCCCGGTTACGCGCCAGCGTGTCCCCGAGAACACATTTTCACCCAAGGGGATCCCGGAGCACTCAACTCACCTCCGAGACTGCGAAAGGGAAGTCGTCCCGCTGCCCCTGGCCTCATCTGAAGGCGACGGCTCGCCCCACAGTCTCCCAAAAAGTGACGGCTCGCCCCACGAGCACTCAGAAGACAAAGTCACGTCACAGAGCTCCTCCCTCGGCGACGTCCCGCTCCCGAGCTCTTCTCACGGCGACGTCTTGCTCCCGAGCTCCTCCCACGGTGACTTCTAGCTCCCGAGCTCCTCCCACGGCGACTTCCCGCTCGTGAGCTCCTCCCTCGGTGACTGCTCGCCTCAGGACCCCTCTCATGATGACATCCTGCCTCCAAGCTCCCTGGACGATGACAGGTCGCTCCTGAGCTCCCTGGAGGGTGACGTCGCACTGATGAACCCTGCCAAGGTCTTCACTCAGCCTCAGGTCGCCAGCTAGGGACATCACGCCTTTCCATGTCCCCAGGGTGACCGCCTCTCAGCTCCAGACCCCACAGAACGAGCCAAAATCGCGTTCTGCATCCCCCTCCTGTCTGGAGATGCATTGTCCAAAATCAGCTAGCTCTGAAGCACGAAGGAGGCGATTTTGGTTCGTACGCGGAATTCATTAGACAACTCCTGAAGATGTTCGGGATGACAACGGCGGATCTCCACGTCTGCACTGTTGGATCCTCCGAGTGCGCCGCTCTGTTCCAGAGTTCTCATGAGCGCGCCACTCTGCTCCAGTGTTCTGCCGAGGGTGCCGCTCCACTTCCGAGTTCCTCTGAGGGTTAATCTCTGCTCCAGTGTTCCGCCGAGGGTGCCGCTCCATTGTGCCGCCGAGGGTGACGTTGTACCGCCACTTAGCTGAGAAAGGGATGTCATACCGCCTCCTGCCTGCGAAAAGGAATGCAGACCGCCGCTAAAACACGACATGATCAGGACGTTATCTTCAAACTACTCTCCTACCCTCCAACCAAACAACACACTCTCTCTTCTTTTCTGATTGGCTATAACCCCAGTGTGAAGATCATATCTACATTAATATTGTATATTTAAATGATAACACATTTTAACGATCATCATCTTCATCAGCAGCAGCCATGTTCTGCTGTTCTCTTCTGCTGGTTCTTCTGGGGCTCTCCTGCCTTCAGTCCTTCACCATGGCACAGAGTAAGAGTTTTATTTCTTTATTTTAAATATAGTGATTTAGCTTTTAACTAAATTTAAATGATATATGTGTAAAATGCTTTATGACTTTAACATAACTTCAATCTTTTAAAATAAATGGGAAGATAATTTAATATTTTGTTACAGGTGCAAATGAAGCAGGATTGTGCTGTTTTGAGTTTCATAAAAGCCCGGTGCCTGCAGTGATCGTCATTACTGTTGAACAAACGAGATTCGAATGTTCACTTCCTGGAGTCATGTACGATTTCAACCTGCTCCTTTTTTTAAATAATTTAAATAATGTGATTCACAGACCACAATTCTACCCTGATCTTTATCTTCTTTCCCCTACAGTCTTACAACAAAAAAAGGATATCGGATTTGTGCAGACCCTGAAGTGGACTGGGTGAAGGAGGTTATCAAAATTAAAGCACCAACTTTGTCTTAAACATCAGATTCAAATTTGATTGAAATGTTGTTTAAAAGTAAATTGATGTCTTGCCTAACAGGAACAACTTTTTTATATATCAGACACGTACCTGTAACTGCTGATTATTGATTGCTGATTATTAATATTTTTACACAAAGTAAATGTATAACTCACAGCCTCTTGGTTTGCTTCATTGAATAAAGTCTTTTTACAAAACCAAAAAAACTACAAAGCTTCTTTTTCCCTCTGCAATGGAATGATCTATATGTAATGATCATGGGAAGATTAAAACAAAATCTATAAAGGGGTTGAATATGATCAGGTTAAGAAACCAGATGAAATGTTGGTGAAACGTGTGTTACTAAATGGATTTAATAATAAGAATGGGAAACCCTAAGACTAAGACTTGAGGCTGTAATCGGTGCCAAAGGAGCTTCAGCAAAGGCTGTGAATATTTATGTATGTGTGATCTTTTTTCCCTTGGTTTGAAAGATTTAAAACTAATTTCTTTAATGTTGTCATTATGGGGTATTTTTAAGGAAAATAATAAATTAAACCTATTTGGAATAAATCTGTGAAAACCTTTCAGATGCGCTGTATATAAATATATAAATAAAACCCAGCAATTAGGGATGCACAAGACACTGTTTCCAAACACTGATAAGTGGGGAGAATTGTGATAGGAAGGGCATTGAGGGTAAAAAAAAAAAAAAAAAATATATATATATATATATACACTTTTTAGGCAATTATATTTGTAGAGGAAAAAGTCAGGGCATGATCTTCTCAGAAAAATGTAGTCTGCCTATAAAATGTGTTTGGGACATCTGCTACTAGGGTAGCCAGACATCTAAGCAGAAAATAGACAAACATTGAAACCCCATGAATCCTTGAAAAGATGGACATACAAGTTCAGATATTCAGCTTGTGCCAACTTAATTTTACATGAATAATCAATAACAATGTGCATTATTTAGTATAAATATAAGGTTTATTTTGTACTCATGATTTAGTTTATTTATTTATTTATTTATTTATTTATTTATTTATTTATTTCTAACATAATCATTGCTAATTTCAGTAGATACAGGTTTAGAAGTATTAAAGTTATTAACTTAATATACTTGGAGACAAACATTTGTTGATGAAATTATATACGATGTTGAAAACCATTGAAATTCTGTCAGATTAGAGTGATGCTGCAGAGATAAAAACATACCGGATATTTAGAACATGCAAAACCACTCGTTGAGAAGTGCACAGGAAACTAAGCTGAGCTGAGACAGAGACAATCTTTAAGTAAGATTATATAAAAAGGGCACTTTCTATAATAGGAGAATTTAGTACCTAATCACTGGGCACATTGGCGGTCATCCACGGCTTAGGGTTGGAGCGTGTGGTGATGGTCTTGGAGATGGTCACGTCATCAATGCACTTGCCGATGTAGCTGGTCACTGTTGACGTGTACTCCTCCAAGTTGATAAAATCGCCGTTGGTTGCAGCTTCCCTGAACATGTCTTGAACGCCTGCTGAGTGGTCTGTATGCTGGGATCAGCATAAAAGAGATATGGTCTAAGAACCCAAGGCGGGGTCGGGGATTTACCCGGTATGCACCCCGGATGTTTGTGTAAACAACATCCAGCATGTTTTTGCAAAGTTCACATTATGGTGAAATTTAGGAAGCACAGTCCTAAAATCTGCATAGCTGAAATCTCCGGCGACAATAAACAATCCGTCAGGGTGTGTGCTTTGTGGTTCGTTATGGTCACGTAGAGTACACGGAGCACTTCCTTAGCATTATTGCTAGGTGGTATGCACACTCCGAGCACAATAGAGGTGGGGAAATCCCGTGGTTAATCAAAAGGTCTGCATCTCACAACCATGAGATCCAACAGTGATGAGCAATACGTGGAAACGAGGACAGAATTCTTACACCATTCTGTGTTGATGTAAACACACAGGCCGCTGCCGCGAGTCTTACCGCACAGAGCTGCATTTCTGTCGGCAAGAAACGCGGCTAGCCCGTCCAGCTGAATGGCGGCGTCCGAAACTCTGTCGCTCAGCCACGTTTCAGTGAACACAAAGACGCAGCAGTGTCTGTACTCATGCCGAGTAGCTTGTTGGAGTCTGATGTAGTCCAATTGGTGTCCAGGGAGCAGACTATTGCAAGCGGTAGAGATGGTAGAGCAGGCCAGATAGGGTTATCTTTTAGTCTAGTACTAGCCCCCGCTTGCTGTACGAGCTAGTACGAGCGGTTGCTGCGAGCTACTGCCACACTGTCATCTCCCCTCCATGGACACGATATATACAGAGTGCTGCATAAGGAAGGCACAGAGCATCCTCAGAGACAAATGCCACCCAGCTTATGATCTGTTTAAATGGATGAACACAGGCTACAACCTGAGATGCTGTATGACTGCAAGCATCACACACAGGACAATAAGGAGATAAAAACATATTGCATTCAACAATTTCCCTTCAGTACACTGTTATGATCAGCCACAAGCATGTTAATATAGTGCCATTACCATCTCACTTCTGTTGACAAACATGTGCAATATTAAATATGTATGTAAAGTTAACCATGTGCAATATCACATGAATTCCAATGTTCATGTGCTGCAAAATATCTGTGAAAATGCTAATAAACATAAAAACTAGCTGCTGAATGGTTGAAGCGAGAGTATTCAGCAATTCAGAATGTCTTTTAGTGAGCTGTAC
Source organism: Silurus aristotelis (assembly GCF_946808225.1). Taxonomy (NCBI): domain Eukaryota; kingdom Metazoa; phylum Chordata; class Actinopteri; order Siluriformes; family Siluridae; genus Silurus; species Silurus aristotelis. The sequence goes on from NC_139578.1 coordinate 33,378,395, forward strand.
ATGAAGAGTCAGCATCGCCTTGTTGTTTTGTAACGGCTGATCCCGTCATGCTAATGTGGAGATAAGATCCTGGGTGCTCCGACACTCCGCTGTGGATTCTGCTCTTCTTCTTATATCACCATCTCCCATTAGGGGTCGCCACAGCGGATCATCCATCTCCATACCCCATGTCCTCTACATCTGCCTCTTTCAAACCAACTATTCTGCATGTTTTCCCTCACCACATCAATAAACCCCCTCCTTGGCCTTCCTCTTTTCCTCCTTCCTGGCGGCTTCATCCTCAGCATTCTCCTTCCGATATACCCCATGTCTCTCCTAGGCACATGTACAACCCACCTAAATCAACATCGAGGACGTTTACATTTGCAACATTTATCAGAAGCACTTGTCCAGCGCTACGTACAAAAGTGCTTTAAGTCTTGAAATGAATAAATCTACACTGGTAACACTGGTACAAACTAAAGATAAGTCAGAAGTGGGGTGGGGTGGGAGAATTTGGGCAGATTGAACACAAGTTGCACAGCTGCATTTTGGATCATTTGCAGTGGATAGCGTTCAGAGGAAGACCTGCCAGCAGAGAGCTGCAGTAGTCCAGTCTCGAAATGACAAGAGACTGAACAAACACCTGGGCAGCCTGTGTGCACAGAAATTGTTGAATCCTTCGGATGTTGTAGAGAAGATATTTACAAGAACGAGCCACATTAACAACATGTGAGGAGAAGGACAGTTGAATGTTCATAATTACCCCAGGGTTGCAAGCAGGGCCCAAAGGGGAAAGCAGAGAGTCATAAAGAGTTATTTGGAGATCTTGACCTGGAGATGAATCACCTGGGATAACCAGCAGTTCTGTTTTGCTAGGGTTAAGTTTTAATTAATGAGCATTCATCCATGAAGATATGTCTGTCAAGCATGCCGAGATCTGAGCGGAAGCTGGTGTAGCCGGTTGTGATTTACTCTCCTCTGGGACAGGACAGCTCCCACACCCTTATTGGAGGCATCTACCTCCCCAATGAAATGGTAAGGCTTGTAAGTTAAGGATTGATGAAGACACGAACTGGCTTTTGAATTTCTGGAGTCCCAGGAAAACAACCAGGAGGTAGATGTGAGTCTGCCCCGGAGAAGTCAATGCTACATGTCCTGCATTGCCACAACAGAGACAGATTCCCATGGTGCGCCCCCGTAGGCGCTATACAAGGTATAGTGTGAGGATTGGCACTACCACTTTACCCTGGCTCACCGCTTGGCTTTACCTGACAGCAGCAAGATCACATAGACTACCTTGGAAAGCTCTGCGGGGAAGGAAGATGGCTGGTGCTTAAAGACCATCTCACACTGCATTAGGAAGAATCAGGAGAGATGAGTATCTGGCTGCATAGCTGCAGAGAAAGTCCAGAATCCATCTGCAAGTGAAGGTGCAGATACCCAGTTCACTGAGCTTAGTGATCAGTACAGTGGGGAGGACTGTATTGAATGCAGACCTAAAGTCAATGAACAGCATTCTGATGTATGTGTTGCTCTTATCCAGGTGGGTGAGAGCAGAATGAAGAGCTGTGGAAACTGCATCCTCAGTTGACCTGTTCGGGCGATAGGCATACTGGTGTGGGTCCAGTGTAGGTGGTAGGCCCGCAGTGAGGTGATTCAGGACCAGTTTCTCAAAGCACTTCATAGCAATGGGGGTGAGTGCAACCGGGCGAAAGTCATTTAGGCATTCAGCAGCTGAGTGCTTAGGCACTGGTATGATAGTAGTGGTCTTCAGGCATGTTGGTACCGTGGCTTGGGCCAGTGACAGGTTGAAAATGTCAGTAAAAACCTGTGCCAGTTGTCCAGCGAATGCTCTGAGAACACGTCCCGGTATGCCATCCGGGCCAGCTGCCTTGCATGCATCCACTCTGCTAAACACTGAATAGACGTCCGTTGTTGAGAGTGAAAGTGGGCTGTAAGCAGTAGCAGAGTCTGTGGTTGGTGTAAAATGTCCTGTGCTTTGGTCAAAATGAGCAAAAAAGTGATTAAGTTCATTCGGTTGGAAGGCACTGCTGGTTGGTTGAGCTGTAGGTTTGTAGTCTGTGATTGACTGGATGCCTTTCCACATGCGTCTGGGGTCAGAGTTGTGGAAGTGCTCTTCTATGTGAAGTTTGAATGTGAGCTTTGCTTTCCTGATGCCCCTTTTCAGGTTGGACCTGGCTTTGTTGTAGTCTTCTGCACTGCCAGATTTAAAGGCAGCATCTCTTGCTTTCAACAGGAGATGGACTTCAGAGTTCATCCACGGCTTCTGGTTAGGAAAGCATTTTACGTGTTTGACGGTAGTGACATTGTCAATGCACGTGTTAATATGGTCCAAAACAGATGATGTGTAAGTGTCCATGTCTATGTGAGAGTCCAGTGTGGCCTGTGAAGCAAACATGTTCCAGTCAGTATCCTGAAACTGTTGTTGTAGAGAAGAAATGGCCCCCTCTGGCCATACCATTACTGTCCTCACAGCTGGTTTCACACGTTTGATCATTGGTGTGTATTTGGGTAGCATGAACGAAGAGAGGTGATCAGACTGACCCAAGTGGGGGAGGGGAAGGGCTGTGTATGCCCCAGGTATGTTTGTGTATACCTGGTCCAGTGTTTTGTCCCCTCTGGTAGAGCAGGAGACATTGCGGTGAAATTTTGGTAGAACAGATTTCAGGTTGGAGTGGTTGAAATCTCCAGCAACAATGATGGCTCCTTCCGGATGTGTAGACTGCTGTTTGCTGATAGCTGCATGCAGTTCCTCCATAGCTAGCTTAGCATTAGCATCCGGTGGAATGTACACTGCAGTCACAACAATGGCTGAGAAATCTCTTGTTAAATAAAAGGTTCTGCACTTAATCATCAAATACTCTAAATGAACAGAGCAATGACTTTGAGTAACAGTAGAGTCCGTGCACCATGAGTTGTTAACATAAATGCACAGACCTCCACCTCTGCACTTACCAGAGTCCTCTGCCGTCCTGTCCGCCCGATAAACACTGCGACCCCCGAGCTCAATGGCGCTGCTGGGAATGTTGTTGTTGAGCCATGTTTCCGTAAAAATAATGACATTACATTCCTTAATCCGTTTGTGTGATGATATCCGGAGCAGCAACTCATCCATTTTATTAGCAAGAGACCGTACATTGGCAAGGAAGACGCTTGGAAGTGATGGTTGGTGCGGGTTTAGCCTTAGCTTAGCCCTGATGCCGCCACGCTTCCCCCTCCTTTGTTTACGGTCTTGTCGCCGGCGCTGTGGTCTCACTGTCGGCCGAGCTGGATCAGCGGTCCGCGGTGTTCGGGCGTTTTTCCGAGGGAGTTCAAAGTCCGTTGAAAGTCTGTATCTGTGAGTGTTGCCGATGTCTAGTAATGCTTCTCGGCTGTATGAGATGTGTGCAAGCCTGTTTTGCGTGAATAAACTTGCTGTTGATGGAGAAATTGCTACTAAATCGCAAAATCTGGAGAGATGCTGGGCCTCTCGTTGTGCACGCGCCGCCATCTTGGTCGAGATGCTTGTCTACAAGGCTAAAAATGGACCAGCACCATCTTACCTCAGTAACCTCATCACATCTCGCATTGCACCACGCTGTCTGAGATCCTCCAGCACTTCTCGACTGGTACCACCTTCTCTCAGAATGAAAGGTAAGTACACTTCAAGGCTCTTTTCTGTTCTGGCACCGAGATAGTGGAATGAACTTCCCCTAGATGTCCGTACAGCAGAGTCCCTAATTATCTTCAAGTGACGACTGAAGACCTACCTCTTCCTGAATTACCTAAATTAGCACTTTCCAAGTTTGTAGAATTCGAGTTATATTTATATTAAGTTTGTAATCTTGTGTACCAGTGTAGATTTATTCATTACTAGAGACTCAAAGCACTTTTGTACGTCGCTCTGGATAAGGGCATCTGCTAAATGCCGCAAATGTAAATGTAAATGTAAAAAAATGCAAAACTTACACAATTATTGTAATTACGAGTAAAAAACGCATCCCCTGCTGCAAATCAGTGTTTTAGGGGTTGTATTGTTTGTATACTGAGTGTTATAAATAACCTTCGCATAAAAAAACGTGGTGAATAAAAAATCTTGGTTGTAAAAAAAAAACTAATATGGCTGGTAGAATATAGTTTCACAAAACAAGAGACCAAACATTTTAAGCAGATATACAATGTTGCTGGGTACAGTGATAATGATCAGAAGCTAACTGTATCCTGAGTCAGTGTAGCAGACTGTTGACATTAACTACAGTCCAGTCCATCCTCAAAGCACCCGTTCTTACTCCGGAATTTCATGGAACCACCCAAGACATTGATTAAAAACCGTCCCAAGCTGCACAGAGTGGCCTCCAGTCGAAGAGAACACTATCCAGAGGCAGGCCTGGACAAAGTGGGAAGATCCACGGAGGGGAGAGGGGCAGGAACAGTGGTCACTGGAGCCTCAGAAGCATGTTTAACTCGACCGAGAAAGAGAGAGAGAGAGAGAGAGAGAGAGAGAGAGAGAAGAGGGTGACAGGAAGAAGGATATGGATTATTAGGTGTCCTTATTGTTGTATGAAAGTAATGTCACTGTGCAGTTTGGACTCCGGCAAGACTCGCTATGGCAGCAAAACTAAAAGGGAGACCCAGAAGGTAATACAGACATTAGGGATCTCTGGGATAAGAGACGACCCACCACACCACCGTCAACAAACCTGAGTAAACGTGTGAATGTGAGGGGACGACAGCATACAAATATCCCAGTTCACCAAACACTCTATATCCATGATCCCTCCAGATCTGAGCCTTTACCTAAGAAAAAAATCTATTGATCAAAGGCTTGACTAAATAAATACGTTTTCAACCTCGACTTGAACACTGAGACTGTGTCTGAGTCCCGAACACTGGTTGGAAAGCTGTTCCATAACTGTGGGGCTTTATAAGAGAAAGATCTGCCCCCTGCTGTAGTCTTCATTATTTGAGGAACCAACAGATAGCCAGCACCTTTTGATCTAAGTAGGCATGGAGGATCATACTGGTACAGAAGTTCCCTCAGATACTGCAGTGCTAGACAGTTAAGTGCTTTAAATGTCAGTAGTAGTATTTTATAATCAATGCTAGATTTAATTGGGAGACAGTGTAGACTGATTAAAACATGGCTAATGTGGTCATATTTCCTAGATCTAGTGAGGACCCTTGCTGCTGCATTCTAAACTAACTGAAGCTTATTTATGCACTTATTTGCACACCCAGACAGTAAAGCATTACAGTAGTCTAATCTAGAAGTAACAAAAGCATGAACTAGTTTTTCTGCATCCTGTAACGACATCTTATTTCTAATTTTAGCAATATTTCTAAGGTGAAAGAAGGAGATCCTGGTGATATTATTTATGTGAGATTTAAAGGAAAGACTAGGGTCAATAATCACACCAATGTCTTTGACAGCCGTACACGCTGAAACAGAAACACCATCCAGAGATGCTACGTAATTGGAAAGTTTACTTCTAGCTGCATGTTGGTCCTAGTAAAAGTACTTTCGTCTTATCTGAGTTAAGCAGAAGAAAGTTATCAAGCATCCACTGTCTAATGTCTTTCACACTTCTCAACATTGTTAAGCTGATCTCTCTTATCTGGCTTTGCTGAAATATACAACTGTGTGTCATCAGCATAGCAATGGAAGCGAATCCCATGTTTATGAATAATTTCACCAAGAGGCAGCATATATAAAGAGAAAAGCAAAGGGCCTAGGACAGATCCTTGAGGAACACCAAACTTAACTTATAGAGTGTGGAAAACTCACCATTCACATCAACAAACTGATAGTGATCAGTCCAATAGGACCTGAGCCACGAGAGAGCTGTTCCCTTTATTCCAACAACGTTCTCAAGTCTAGCAAGTAGGATTACCAACCTGTGGCAATCATGGATCCATTCAAGGTACTTGTCACTGCTCTCCACGAGGCATTTGCATCTGCTCCGGCTCACGCTAGTGCGGCTGCACCGCGCACCTCCTATAGCCCGATGGCACTTCCGGCTTCCTACTCCGGCAAAGCGGGCGAGTGCAGAGGCTAGTTTCCTTAAGCAACTTCCTGGCAACCTGGCTGCCAAACGTGTTCAGTGGGTTTTGCGCACTCGATTCAGTTTGGGTCCTGTCCTCCCCGTTTCAACAGGGTGTGTCCTACTCTGGTGGGTCCTGAGCAGGCTATGGCCCTGGAACAGAAGGTTTGCACTCTTATAAGAAAGGAGGCCATAGAAGATGGTCCCTCCTTTACTTAGAGAGACTTCGGGGTTCAGAAGAAGGATGGAGGGTTGCATCCAATTCTGGAGCTACGCTACTTTAACAACTCGCTTATAAGGCTCGTTTAAGGATGCTCACTCCTAAAAGATTGTGTCTCAGATGAGGTCCGAGGAACGATTTGTCACGATAGATCTAAGGACACATACTTCCACAGATCCATCCTTACTGCTCACAGGAGGTCCCAAAGGATTGCTTTCAGAAAGCTCACTAATATTGGCCTGGCGCTCTCACCCCACACATTCACAAAATGCACGGATGTGGCTTTGACAGCACCCAGGCTCCAGGGCATCCGCATTTGGAACTATATAGATAATTGGTTGAAGTGTGTGTGTGTGTGTGTGTGTGTGTGTGTGTGTTTGTGTGTGTGTGTGTGTGTGTGTGTGTGTGTGTGTGTGTGTATTTTTGGGATTGGAATGGCCAGACATTACTATGAATGGCCATGACTGTAAAACATTAGCTTGTCTGGCTACCTGGCCGTCAATATGAATGCCAAGTCAATATCAATAGCCAAACATGTATAACAATATTGTAAAAAAAAAAATCGTAGAGACTGTATGAACAGAGTATGAATGAATACCTGCAGATTAGATTTAGCAGATGGCTCTCAAACAGGGGGAGGGAGAAAAGGATCATAAATAGTCTCAGATAAATGTTTGTAGGAATCTCATTCATTCATTCATTCATTTTCTCCCGCTTATCCGTAATTCGGGTCGCGGGGGCAGCAGTCTAAGCAGACCCCCGCCTTCGACTGCTGCCCAATCCTCACAGCACCGTCCCTTACGGTCCCTCCTGCAGGTGGTGAGCCCACGGGAAGGCGGCCCCACGTCACTCCGACGTCACGGACCTTGATATTTCCCTTGTAAGGGACCCCCGGAGCATAGAGGGTTAAGGGCCTTGCTCAAGGGCCCAAGAGTGGCAGCTTGGCGATACCGGGGCTCGAACCCCAGACCTTCCGATCGGCAACCCAGCGCCTTAACCGCTGGAGCCACCACTCCCCCTGTAGGAACTGTAGGAATCTCATTTTTCATAATATCATCATAAAATTTTAATTATAAACTCATGAGACATGTGGCTTTTAACCCGGTTCTTTTTATATATAAAAAAAATATAATGTTCAATGCAGGAAATGTATATCCAAGGCACTTTATCATCTATACCATCATATTAACTGTAATGATTGACAGTAAATAGTTGCAAAGATTTTGAAATTGTTTGTGCAATCTTCTAGCTGCTAGCTTTCTTTACCTTGAAGCAGTGTGTGAGCCATCTTATTGGTTTTGCTGATGTTTAGGTTGTGAGACTGTTGATGTTTTATACTAATGATGTATAATAAAAATATAATGTAGAAATAATTTACATGAGTTACAGTCAGTGTTGTTTTAAGATGATTAGATTCAAACTTGTCTTTATTTCTTATTTGCGTCAGAGATTGAACACTGATGTGTGAACGTGTTTTAGATTTTTATCATTTTTGGGGATAACCACAGGCAGCTTCTAGATGAAAAAGTGGTGGCAGGGTGGGGGGATGTTTGTACTTTCTTACTTAAAGAGGAAATGTTTTCTCAAATCAAACTACTCTCTTACCCTCCAACCACATCACACACTCTCTCTCCTCTTCTGATTGGCTATAACCCCAGTGTGGAGATCATATCTACATTATTATTGTATATTTAAATGCTAACATATTTTAACAATCATCATCTTCATCAGCAGCAGCCATGTTCTGCCGTTCTCTTCTTCTGGTTCTTCTGGGGCTCTCCTGCCTTCAGTCCTACACCATGGCACAGAGTAAGATTTTTATTTGTGTATTTTAAATATAGCGATTAACCTTTTATCATAACTAAATTAAAATGATTTGTGAAAATTGCTTTATGATTTTAACATAACTTCAATCTTCATTTTAAAATAAATGAGTAGATATAAAGATTATTTTATATTTTGTTACAGATGCACATGGAGCAGGATTGTGCTGTTTTGAGTTTCATAAAATCCCGATGCCTCCAGCGATCGTTACCACTGTTGAAAAAACGAGATTTGACTGTCCACTTCCTGCAGTCATGTATGATTTCAACCTGCTCCTTTTTTTTATATAATTTAAATAATGTGATTCACAGACCACAGTTCTACACTGATCTTTATCTTTTTTCCCCTACAGACTTACAACAAAAAAAGGATATCAGATTTGTGCAGACGCTGAGGTGGACTGGGTGAAGGAGGTCATCAAAATTAAAGCACCAACTTTGTCTTAAACATCAGATTAAAATGTTGTTTAAAAGCAAATTAATGTCTTGCCTAACAGGAACAGCTTTTTTATATATCAGACACGCACCTGTAACTGCTGATTGCTGATTATTAACATTTCCACACAAGTAAATGTATAGCTCACAGCCTTTTGGTTTGCTTCATTGAATAAAGTCTTTTTACAAAACAAAAAAAAGCTACAAAGCTATTTTTTCCTTCTGCAATGGAATGATCCATATGTAATGATGGGGAACAAATTGGGGAAAAACTGCTCTAAGACATGAGGCTGTAATTGGTGTCAAAGGAGCTTCAACAAAGTACTGAGCAAAGGCTGTGAATATTTATGTATGTGTGATTTATTTTTTTTCCCTTGTTTTTTTATTTTGAATAAATTTGCAAAGATTTCAAACTAATTTCTTTCATGCTGTCATTATGGGGTATTTTTAAGGAAAATAATAAATGAAACCTATTTTGGAATAAATCTGTAAGATAAAATGTGGAAAAAGTGCAGTGCTGTGAAAACCTTTCAGATGCGCTGTATACAAATAAATAAATAAAACCCAGCAATTAGGGTTGCACAAGACAGTGAACTCTTAGTGCCAGTTTCCAAACACTGATAAGTGGGGAGGGTTGCGTTAGGAATGGCATCAAGCGTTAAAAAATAAATAAATAAATAAATAAATAATAAAAAAAAAAAAAAAAAATATATATATATATATATATATATATATATATATATATATATATATATATATATATATATATATATATATATATATACATATATATTTGTAAGATATCCTTGATCACTAGTCCTAGATTAGGTTGACCCAGAACACTCAGTTCTCGTCTATATCCGCTCGTTATACGCTTACGCTGTGAGAACACCTTTTGGTATGGCTAATCCTCGCTTTGTTGCTTCTGCTAAACGAATAACATGACCAGATGTGGAGTTATCGTTAACCGTTTTTATGTTTTCACAGTATGGTAATATGTATCTTGTTGCCATTCGTAATTATAGTAATTCTGCTGTATGCTTCTAGAATAAACTTTTTGTGTATGTTTCTGTTGACCAAACCCTGAATTTACCTTTTGTGGCATGATGTGTTACTTCGCTCGTACACACAAAGTGGTTCCTTTATTTCTGTTTTAGGCTTATCTTTTGCAGGCCCAACATGACCTTGTGGGATTGTCTCACACACACACACACACACACACACACACACACACACACACACCTGGCAGTCCTCCCTTTTTCTCTCCATCTTTTTGGAAGTTTATCTTCATGTGTGAAACAATAAACTTTGGAACTTCTCTCTGAAAGCCGACTTCTGTGTTTCATTGAGACTTCCCTGTGCACGTAAGATTTCAAAGATCGAGAGGAAAGGCTGAATTCAGGGGTATCCTGTCCAGGGGACAGAAGGCAATCCTGCCGAAGCGGCATATAATAAAACATTCCTTACGGTTCTTGGGGGCTCGTCCGGGATATCAGTGTTCGAGTAAGTGCTGATTTGGTATCTTGTCATACTGTTCAATGTGTAGGCACTTACCTCGTATGCTGATATCCGTGTTGTGCTGATTTGGTATCTTGTCATACCGTTCAATGTGTAGGCATGCACCTTGTATTCGTAAGCTAACTTGTTGTCGACGTTGTACCGTCGTGTAGCACGCGCTGAACCGTCTCTGCAGTCACAGTAACTTGAGACATCGAAAATTTTATTAAACCACCTTATCTATCTCGATCTCTGGCCTCCAACCTTTGTGTCCAACCTTTGTGTCTAACATTGTCAGACAGTTGTTTTGTAACTAAATATCCTAAACCAGATCCTGAGGAAGCCCCTCGGGACTGGATGAATCGTTGTGGTCTCACCTTTCATACTACCCCCTGGCTAGACAATTTAGCAGGGTGGACTGAACCACAAACTCAATTTCTGACTTATTCTCGTGGTGGTACCTTTAAGTCTGAATACCTAAAGTCTGCACATTCCCAAATTTATGAAGGTTTGGGCGATCCTAACTGGGGTTATTCTTACATGGGTGATAGTTATCAAAAATGGGTAAAAATGAAACCAATCTGGGATGACTATCACGCCATACCGAACTCAAAAAGAGAGCTTAAGTCTCTGCACAAAATCAAAGCAAAGCCAAAACCATCTTTATTGCCAAATGCTCCGCCCCCACCCTATCGGGATGGCGGGTTAGTGTCTCCTTCGGTCGCAGAGATCGATCATCCTCCCTGGCCCAAAACCCACACTAATGCGGTATGCGTATTGTCAAAGTCGGCCCGTGGCCTCAAATTACATCCGCCATCGATCAGGGAACTTAGAGACATTATCAGGGTTCTTCCGTCCCCATCTAAACCTCTGCATTTCGTTGACATGCTAATGAGCTCTACCCACCATAATCAGTTGACAGGCGCAGACTATAGGTTTATCCTTCATGCAGTACTAGGGGACAGTTACGATGAGGTAACACTTATTGCCGCTGTGCCCAGTTTACACCCTAGGAATGATGAGATTAAAATGGAAACAAAAACGGAGGTGGAAGACGAGGGGGAAGAGTCGAAAAAAAATAAGAGCAAAACAACCCACTATTATTATCACTGGGCTGAGCAATTTGCGTTCCCAGTGTTAAAAAAGGAGTTGACCAAATTCCTACTCCAGCGGCAGCAGGCCAATAGAGATCTCTCTCAAGTAACTAACTGTAAACAGGAGAAGAGTGAAACTACTTCCAAATATTTGACCTGAATTAGGAAGACTTGGACTTTATTGGAAGCGATGGAGTTTGAAGACGCAGACAGTAATCCTCTGTTCCTCACGACTTTTATGCATAACTGTCGTCCGAAGGTACAGAAAGTCCTGAAGTATCAGCTCACCGATTGTATTAACATGACGGTTAGACATTTAGGGGAGAGGGTGCGTATGATTAGACTAATGGCATATTAAAGAGTAAGCAAGTGGCCTGCCTCACTGTGGCAGGAGACAGGGGTTTTCGGGGTAGAGGAAGAAGAAGGGGAAGGGGAAATATATCTGGTGCTAACTCCAACCCAAAACGGCCCGGTGTATGTTAATACTGCGGTAAGAAGGGACATTGGGCTGAAGAATGTGGAAAGAGACAATGGGATGAGAGTAAGAACCCCACCGGCTCCCCTCCTCCAACGCCTCCTCCTACAGAACCTAGCCCATTTGCAGGAATGCAAATCAGCCCCGATGACGCATAGGGGTGCCCACAGAGCGTTACCCTTACCATGCTGCATTGTACCTATGAATCCCCTCAGTTAAACGAAATGCTATTTCTCGAACTTTGCATCGATGGCACAGTGTACCCCTTTCTCTTTGATACAGGGGCGACAATGTCAGTGGTAGGCAAACAATAGGAGGGACCCATTTCTGGTCATTCCATTAGCTCTGTGGGTATTGAAGGGGTTGAAAAAGAAACACCATTTACGCCATCCGTGCTTATAACTTGTCCTTCCGACACAAATATTTTTCTGCAACATCATTTTATTTTTATGCCTGATTGTCCATTTAATCTCTTGGGCCAAAATCTCATGAGCAGGCTGCGTATTTCTCTCACCTTCTCTGGCTCTAAACTCACGGTTTCAGTTCCTGATTCTGCTCCTCTGTCATATCTTTCTAACATGAACATTAACGACTGTTTTCTTTCTACCACACAGAAATTACCACTCCCTTCTTCACTGGAAGGATTGCCATCTCTCCTTTGGGCGGAGCATAAGGACGATGTGGGCTTGGTTCGTTGTCCTCCTTATGATGCTAAACTAAAACATTTGCATCCTGTGTTTTTCAAACAGTATCCTCTCTCTAAATCGAAGTTGCAGGGAATAGACAAAATCCTGACCTCTCTGTTACAATATAGGCGTCAATATACTTGGACACGTCTGCCACAAGGATTCATTGACTCCCCGGCAGTCTTTTCCGCTGTGGTAAAGGATGCACTCTGTGATCTTGCCCTCCCCTCTGACTCTGTTGTCTTACAGTATGCAGATGATCTCCTGATCTCCGCAGTCTCTAAGGACCTCTGTGAGCAAGCCTCCCTGTGCCTCCTGCGTCATCTGGCAAGAAAAGGATTCAAGGTATCCAAAACCAAACTACTCTCTCAAGGCAGCAAACGGCTCTCTTAAGATTGTATACAGGTCGTTCTTAACACAAGGGGTCCCTCCACAAAGCATGCCCTCATGGCTTTCCTGAGCCTGATTAATTACTGCCATCCATGGATACCTGACTGCTCTTTCCACGACAAATGTCTCCGCTCTGCGATCTCACACAACGATCCTTTGCAGCACCCGCTAACGTGGACACCTGAGATGTATGAGGCGTATGAGGCTTTGTGGTCGGCTCTGTGCTCAGCTCCTGCTCTTGGACTTCCGAACTATCATAAGGTTTTTACCTTTATGCGTGTGAACAGGACGGAACTGCCTCTGCTGTTTTGGTGCAGGAGCATGGGGGGGCATGAGACCATGTGCGTTCCTGTCCAAAACACTTGACAACGTGGCTCAGGGTTTACCTGCGTGTCTCCCTGCGGTGGCTGCCTGTGCTGTGATGGTTCAAGACTCAAAAAAAAAAAAAAAACTAGTGTTGTCTCATCCTATGATCTTGCATTCTCCACATCAGGTGAAACAGGTCCTTCAGAACTTACACACAACACATGACAGCACGGAGAAGATCCGGCTATGAAACTATCCTTTGCTCGACCAGTAATCTGGAAATCAAGGCCACCTCCTCTTTCGAAACTTTAGGTCATGCCCTTGCTCATTTGATTAATGCACAAGATGACACTCTGCCCGACACCACACATGATTGCTGCTCCGGGGTCGTTCACTCTACTAGTATACGCCCTGATTTGTCTTCCACTCCTTTAAACAGGGGTGAGTCACTTTTTATGGACGGCTCATGTTCAAAGCCGTATGACGGTAAATTTCTGTGTGGTTACTCTGTCTGTTCCTTACCTGATGTCACTGTTGAAGCTTACTCTTTGCCTTTTTCTTCTGCACAGGCCGCTGAACTCTTTGCCTTGACTCGTGCATGTGTCCTCTCAGAAGGAAAAGATGTCACCATCTACACTGATTCCCGATACGCCTTTGGTATTGCGCATGATTTTGGCCGCATCTGGCAATCCAGTGGTTTCCGCTCGGCTAAGGGGAAATCCATTTCTCATTCGTCCTTAGTTCAGGACCTAGTCACTGCTTGCTGTCTTCCTCGCACACTGGCCATCATCAAAACAAAAGCCCATTCTTATGACAACAATGTGGAGGCCAAAGGCAATTCCTTGGCTAACAGAGTGGCAAAAAGTGTGGCTCAAGCTCAGGTACTCTCCCCCTGTCTTAGCACTCCTATTAATACCTGTCTTCTTTTCTCAACTCTCATTCCTGATTTACATTTGCCATCTGTCCAATCCTCAGCCACCCCGAATGATTCTGCCTTTTGGCAATCACACAATGCCTACGTGGCCTCCGATGGCCTTTGGTACAGTGCAGATGGTCGCCTATGCCTTCCATCTCACTGTGTTCCTTTCCTCGTGCGTGAGTTTCACGGTGTTGCACGAAGGGGGGTGAGGGAGGATATGAACCGATTTTTTTGTATAGCTAACCTAAACTGCATGATAGACTCGATCTTATCTAGATGTCTGATCTGTGTCCGGAATAACATCACCAAGAGTGCAGCGAAACACGAGTGCCTCCCACTACCCTCTGCTCCATTCTCTGAATGGCAGATTGACTTCACTCACATGCCTCCCTGTGGTCCATTCAAGTATCTCCTGGTGATTGTAGACAAATTCTCAAGGTGGGTTGAAGCTTTCCCTTTTTAACGAGAAAATGCTAAGGTCATCACACGTATCTTAGCCAAAAAGATTTTAACATGATATGGTGTTCCTCACGCGATTGATTCAGACAAAGGAACACCATTCACTGCGAAGGTAACGCAGGACTTATGTAAATACCTATCCCTGTCATGGCGTTTCCATATTCCCTATCACCCTCAGTCCTCTGGTATCATAGAGAGAACTAACCGGACGCTTAAGGACAAACTGACTAAGGCCATGCAAGCTACAGGTAAAAAAAAATGGGTAGACTTACTACCTGCAGTCCTTGATGAAATGAGAATGACTCCGCGAAAAGACGTCCACCAATCACCACATGAAATTATTTCCAACGCCCTGGAAAAAAGGTAAACCAGCGATAGGTACAGCTGATCTGGATCTGCACATCGCCAAGTATTCTGCTGCTCTGATTGATACACTGTCAAAACATTATGAACTGGTCTCTAAATCTATACCTGTCATCCCTCTGACACCAACCCATCCCTTCCAGGTGGGGGATGCTGTTCTGGTTAAATCTCCAAAACCCAGGCGATTGGGTGAATGCAAATATGAGGGGCCAGCAGAAATAGTTGCGATCACACACACAGGTGTATTAACTGACCTTTTTCCACAGTGGATCCATGCTACCAGAATCAAGAAATGTCCCACTGGAGGTGATCCCTCTTAAATTTTGTGTGTACATGTTCCCTGTGTATCACTATTTTCCTTTATGTTACAGAAGCATAGCCTCTTGACCTCCCTATGAGTTCTCCAGGAGACGTGTATCGTTTCCTGTCATCATCTATCGAGGTTCGGTGACAACTCCTCAGACCCTTCTGTGCCGACTCTTTGGAACGACAATCTCTCATCAATCCAGGGAGGTAACACAACCAGTGACCAGTATGGTTGTCCTTTTTCTCCTAATCGTCAGCCTTGGGGCTGGGATTCCCGCCCAGGCTCACCCACACGACAACACCTTATGGCAATACGCCAACTGGACGGCTCGTCAGCACACAGCAGGTCCATGCTATGTGTGTCAGCAGTTACCATCTGCGGTAGGGTCCAAATCCCTAATACCCAACTCCCGGGACGAGACTAAAATCCTTAATGCTGCCGAATCCACCTGTATGAATGCCTTCTGTCTAAATGATCCTGTAATCCCAGATACTCAGATACACAACCTTACACATCGGGATCGTTGTCTTCTCATTCATAATAGACCCATTTAGAAACTGATAGACCTCCTGATTGCGGTCACAATAGCCTGGACCCGTTCCTCGGAGGAGGAACTTTTTTGCCCTACCTGCATAAAACCTCGCATTTCAAAAGAGTATGTTTTCCCCTTGTGCTTCCACTGTGATGGACCCATTTCCCTCGGGGTCACCCCCAACCGCCTTTGCGCACATACCTTTTCTGAGTATTTTGTCAATCAAAAATGTCCTGACACGCGTATTTGTTCTCTGATTCACCCGGGTAATGGCACAGTATATAGAACAGAGGATTGGTATTGGGTGTGTGGGAAGCAAGTATATATGTATCTAACGCATAATTGGGATGGGGTGTGTGCTCTTACCCGATTCGGCTCGTCGTCATATATATTCGGACACCTCAACCAAACACAGACCCGGCGGAAACGGTCCGCTGTCTCTGATCCTGCCTTCCCTCCCACTGAACATCAGCTTAAATCCCGTTTTGTTAAGTTTTGGGACGCCTTTTTCCCACAATATGGTATTACCCAGTTGTGAAATCAGATAGAAGTCACCCATTATCGCCTGGCCACTTTCATTAATGAAACCCTCATCGCTGTTGATGGTATACATACTGAGCTCACTGCTTTGCGCCTGACAACCCTACAGAATAGATTAGCTTTAGATATCCTGCTGGCTGAAAAGGGAGGTGTATGTGCATTGGTGGGGGATAGTTGTTGCACATACGTCCCTGACAACGACGATGAACACGGAGTTATAGGTCAGGTGTCGAGAAATAATTTTAATCAACCTTATCTAGCGTGTGTTATAATCAAACTAACATCATTAATCCAACAAAAAGTAACCTAAATCAAACATAGAACTTATTAGATACAATAGAAGTTATTAGATACAATAGTAACACCTATTTAACTATATGTTAATCAAGCCTTTATTTACACCAAGTATAAAATAGTAATAATAAGGTATTTACATGTGTGAGTAGGATAGAGTCTGACTGAATGTTATAAGTGTGTGGAATAGATAAAGAAGGACAGAAAACGACCTTGAGGGAGTTTAAGCATTTCTATTGGAATAGCAAGGCGGGTGGGCTGCTGGAGACATGAAGGAGTAGCTTGGCCCAAGGCCGGGTGAAGGCACAGGAGCACGTTGGTTTGGCACAGGAGATGTAGGGGAATAATCAGTGGGAGACCAGTGTGAAGGATAGGGAGAAAACGGTGGGGGACAGGAGCCTTCACTGCAGTTGTCATCATAAGCTCGATAGCGGGTAGCAGAGAGATCAGGAGAGGTCTGTGTGCCCATGTCGCGCGTAGAAGTGCTCTGCACTATGCGAGGAGGCAGATAGGGATTCGCTGGAACAGTTAGGCCAGAGAGTTGTTCAAGAAAATGAGCAAGCTCAGCAGCAAGTGAGGAGAGCTGGAACTGGCGGTATTGTCTGCGAAGAAGACCCATTGGAGATATTCCAAAACGTTTGTGTGGCGGAGCTGAGCAAAAGAGACCAACAGAGATAAGATGTTAGACAGGGTAAAATCACGGTGACTGCTAGGCGCAGGCAAAAGATAACACACATTCAAGAGAAGATTCTATATACTATGTAACAATCAGTTTAGAATGCACAATTAAAATATAACCTCCCCGATAACCTACATAATTACATCGGCATTCAGGGACAGGCATTAAGCTGGTTTAAATCCTACCTGTTTGATCGTTACCATTTCGTAGACTTAAATAAAGAGTTATCCAGGCTAATGCTAGTAAATTATGGCGTGCCGCAAGGTTCAGTTCTAGGACCCCTGCTCTTCACTATATACATGCTTCTAATATTATTAAAAGGCATGGAATTAGCTTCCATTGTTATGCTGATGATACCCAGCTATATATCTCAACAAAACCAGGCGATACACTCAATTAGCTCGCATAACTGAGTGTGTTAAGGAAATAAGAGATTGGATGACCCATAACTTTCTACTACTAAATTCTGATAAGACAGAGATTTTGCTCATCGGCCCAAAAACCAGTATACAGAAGCTCCAGCATCTCAACCTGCATTTAACGGATGTTCTGTAACCACTAGTTCAACGGTAAAAGGCCTGGGAGTTATTTTAGACAGCAACTTGTCTTTTAAAAATCATATCAATCAAGTTACAAAAACAGCCTTCTTTCACCTTAGAAATATTTCTAAGTTAAGAAAAATGTTATCTATATCCGATGCAAAGAAGCTCGTCCATGCGTTTATGACCTCCAGAATAGACTACTATAATGCATTACTAGGTGGATGTCCTGTGTCATTAATAAACAAGCTTGAGTATCCAGTCTTTTAACACGCTACAATCCGCCATGCTCCCTGAGATCTCAAAACTCTGGGCTTTTAGTAGTTCCTAGAATAGCAAAGTCCACTACAGGTGCTAGATCATTTTCACATTTAGCTCCTAAACTCTGGAAAAGTCTTCCTGACAGTGTTCGTTGGCTCAGACACACTCTCCCAGTTTAAGTGCAGATTAAAAACATATATTTTTAGCAAAGCCTACACATTACATATTTCCCACATCATAACCTTGTGCTCCAGAACATCTGATCACATGCACATTATCAACTTGTGCTGTTAAAATCATGAACAGCAGCTACACTAATTTCTCTCCACTGCTTTTCTTTCTCTCCCCATCCCAAAGCTTCCTGAGGTTGGCCAGCTCAAGTCACGTCCCACCTCATGAAGATTATGAACCTTTGAAGAAGTCGATGCCAAACTCGCAAACATCCCGAACCATCTAGAGACGTACCAGTGCCAATTGGATCCCGCTACATGTGTGGTTTTGACATTGGACCTCCTGGAGTGTTTAAAGGCTCTGGCATAAAGAAGCTGATGCTGGATCTGTGATGATCACAAATGTTGAGTTTATAAAACCAGAAGCTACTAACCATATAGACGGTATAAGACTATAGAAAGAACATTTCTTATAATCTTATACTCCAGTACTCATGTTAGTTCTCTCTCTCCAGTGTTCTGTATTGTTGAAAGATTTATGATCACACTCTTTGTCACCCAAATGAGGATGGGTTCCCCTTTTGAGTCTGGCTCCTCTCAAGGTTTCTTCCTCATAACATCTAAGGGAGTTTTTTCCTTGCCACAGGCTTAGAAGTGCTATAGAAGTAAACTTGACTTGAGTTGACTTGGCACGCTAGATTACAAACGTAAGATAATTCAGACTACAACTCTTGATTTTACAAAGCAAACTTTGAAAGTGTTAACTTCAGTGTTTTTAGAAATAGGTGGGTCTTCAACCGTCACTTAAAAATAGTCAAGGACTCAGCTGTTTGGACATCTAGAGAAAGTTCATTCCACCACTTCGGTTCTAGAACAGAGAAGAGCCTTGAAAGTATACTTACCTTTCATTCTGAAAGAAGGTGGTACCAGTTGAGCACTGCTGGAGGATCTCAGACAGTGTGGTGCAGTTCGATCTGATGCCAGTGGAGGGAGCAGCAGTGGGGTGGTGTGAGAGAACTTGGGCAAATTGAACACAAGTTGAGCAGCTACATTTTGTATCAACAAGAACAAACCACATTAGCAACATGTGAGGAGAATAACAGTTGATTGTTCATATTTACCCCAAGGATGCAAGCAGGGCCTGAAGGGGAGAGCAAAGAGTCATGAAGAGTTATTCGGAGTTATTGGAACAGGACAGCTCCCACACCCTTATTAGAGGCATCTACCTCCACAATGAACTGGTAAAGCTTGTATGTTAATGGTAGACAAAGACGCAAACTGGCTTTTAAGTTTCTGGAATGCCTTTTTCGCCTCTTTGTCCCAGGAGAACAACCAGCAGGTGGATGTGAGTTTGTAAGTCTATGCTACATGTCTTGCATTGCCACAATAAAAACAGATTCCCATGGAGCGCTGCCGTAGGCACCGTAACGTCTGGAAGGGGTCATTTAGACTTTATGTCCCAGACATGCCTTTTAACCCTCGAAATCTGCATTTCAATCAAAGGATGAGCACCACGGCTTACACTTTTATCGGGGGTTTGTATATCACAGTTTCATACCCCCACCCCAGGAGACACGAAGCAGGACAAACCCTGACCTCTCCAGCTGACTTCAAAGCAGCATTCAAATGATAACACAAGCCAGTCTCTATACCTTACACAGTACACATGCACACCGCACATGCACACACACACACACACACACACACATACACCATGCCGAAAGCCGGATAACCCTCTTTGGCTTCTCTGGTTGACTTCACAGGGACCCTCAAACCATAAAACAATTCACCCTCGAAACTCGGCCCCAGTACATCTGGGTGTGACACACACACACACACACACACACCAAGGAAGCATTCTTTTATTTATTAAATAATATGTTCCACATTACATGACACAAACATTCATCTTGTATGTACTTTCTCCTGTAAATAAACCTAGTGTTTAACTCTACCTCAACAATAGTTACACTTTAAAGGTTTATTAATATACCCCTGTTTTAATGCTGTCTTTTCTTTTAAGGCTTGATTTAAAAGTTGATATAAAATTATCTGCTCTTTACTTTTCTAACAAGGATGCATTTTATATACCAGAATAGGACATTATATTAACATAATTTATACCTTAAATACTTGTCCTGGTATGTTAACGTACCTCTGTTTAAATGCTGTCTTTTCTTTCCATGTTTAATATAAAAATTATCACAAAATTATCTGCTCCCTATTTTCCAAACAATGGTGCATTTTATCTGATTATGAAATGCACCATACTGTCTTAATACACTTTGGATAAAATTTTAAGTTCTCCAAAAAAAGTATAAATTAGGAACCACACCTACAAACGCATGAACAAAGGAAGTTTCTCCATTAGGCTAGCATTGGTCATTCTGCCAAAGATGGGTGTGGTTTGGGACCTTTAAAATATCTTGAACCCAACTAATCGAAGCTCGTTTGGAAACGCTCGGACGCCCAGGGCCCAAGGGCCCAGTGGGGCCTGGATAGTCAGAATCTCAGAACAGATTCCTTTGTTTACCACATCCGGACTCTTGTGCAACAAGCCAATGCAAGTAACCGTTTAACCAACCAGTCTAAATGCGTGTTTAAGCTTGAGCCTCTTAATTTTAAGGTGAATTTGAATTCCTTGATGATTCTCGTTTAGATTGTGGTTAATTTTGAAGATTAAGCTTGCCATTCCTTTCCTTTCTTTCTCTCTTTTCTTTTTCCCTTCTCTTCCTTTGTTTCCTATTTTTAACCTTTTTGTTTATTTTTATTTTCTTTATTTTCTTTTGTATGTTTGTGTAGTTAGTTCTATGTTGTGTTTGTTTCATTCATTAAACGCTGTATTTTTCAGAAGTGATTGTCTCTGAGTGCCGCTCACATTTCAACGTTCCTGCGACATTCGATCTGAACTACATGCTCTATTAATTGTATGGTATAAAGTTAAAGGGGGTCGCGTCTTACTTGTCCGGGGAGATACCCCTTATATAGAATTAATACAATATTATACTGTCTGTTTGGTGAAGAACAGACCAAATAATTATAACGTTAATTTCATTATCGTCAATTTAACAATTTAATTTAAATATTTAGAAATAATTATAATGCATTATAATTACTAATAAATATTTACCTTTTTGCAAGCTAAATTTGCTACAGCGCTATACAAGGTATAATCTGAGGATTGGCACTACCACTTCACTGTGGCCCACCGCTTGGCTTTACCCAACAGCAGCAAGATCACATAGACTACCTTGGAATGTTCTGCAGGGAAGAAAGATGGCTGGAGCTCAAAGACCATCTCACACTGCATCAGGAAGATTTAGGGGAGATGGGCAGTGGGCTGCATAGGTACACCAGTTTTGCACAGTCAATTCAAGTCAAGTTTATTTCTATAGTGCTTTTCCCAACAGACATTGTCTCAAAGCAGCTTTACAGAAATCAACAGTTAAGGTGAATGGTGTGCATTTATCCCTGATGAGCAGCCTGTGGCAAGGAAAAACTCCCTTAAATGTTATGAGGAAGAAACCTGAGAGGAACCAGATTTAAAAGGGGAACCCATCCTCATTTGGGTGACATCAAGAGTTTGATCATAAATCTTTCAACAAAACAGAACACTGAAGAGTGAGAACCTAGTACTTGAGTATAAGATTATAAGTAAATGTTTTTTCTACAGTCTTTGGTATAAAAGTAGGAGCTACTGAGCTCAACATTTGTGATCATCACAGATCCAGCAACAGCTTCTCCATGCCAGAGTCTTTAAACACTCCAGGAGGTCCAATGTCAAAACTCCACACATGTAGTGGGATCCAGTTGGCACTGGTACGTCTCTAGATGGTTCGGGATGTTTGCGAGTTCGGCATCTACTTCTTTAAAGTCCATAATCTTCACGAGGTGGGACGTGACTTGAGCTGGCAAACCTCAGGAAGCCTCGGGATGGGGAGAGAAAGAGAAGCAGTGGAGAGAAATTAGCGTAGCTGCTGTTCATGATATTAACAGCACAAGTTGATAATGTGCATGTGATCAGATGTTCTGGAGCACAAGGTTATGATGTGAGACGTGTTATGTGTAGGCTTTGCTAAAAATATATGTTTTTATTTTGCACTTAAACTGGAAGAGTGTGTCTGAGCCCCGAACACTGCCAGGAAGACTATTCCAGAGTTTAGGAGCTAAATGTGAAAATGCTCTACCACCTTTAGTGGACTTTGCTATTCTAGGAACTACTAGAAGCCCAGAGTTTTGAGATCTCAGGGAGCGTGACGGATTGTAGCGCGTTAAAAGACTGGATAGATACATGGGAGCCAAACCATTTAGTGCTTTATAAGTGAGTAGCAGTAGTTTGTAGTCTATTCGAAACTTAACAGGAAGCCAATGTAGGGACGATAAGATTGGGGTTATGTGATCATATTTTCTTGGCCTAGGAAGAACTCTTGCTGCCGCATTCTGAACTAACTAAAGCTTGTTTACAGCAGTAATGAGTTCCTGATTCCGGCACAGTATTCTATGATTGGAGGCAGTGACCTGGGCCAAAGAGTTCAGATGAGCCGTAAGGTTGTCAGGTTTCCAGATTATACTTAAATGCAGGAAGTTGTGTAAGTAGTACACAACAACAATATGCATAAAAATGCAAAACTTACACAATTATGGAAATCACGAGTAAAAAACGCATCCACTGCTGCAAATCAGTGTTTCGGGGGTTGTATTGTTTGTATATGTTTCGTAATAACTTTTGCATAAAAAAACGTGGTGAATAAAAAAAATCTTGGTTGTAAAAAAACTAATATGGCTGGAAGAAAATAGTGTTACAAAACAAAAGTTAAGGACACTTAATAATCCATATCCTTCTCTTCCTGTCACCCTCTTCTCTCTCTCTCTCTCTCTCTCTCTCTCTCTCTCTCTCTGTCAAGTTAAACATGCTCCTGAGGCTCCAGTGACCACTGTTCCTGCCCCTCTCCCCTCCATGGATCTTCCCACTTCGTCCAGGCCTGCTTCTGGATAGTGTTCTCTTCAGAGGCCACTCTGTGCAGCTTGGGACAGTTTCTTATCAACGGCTTGGGTGGTTCCATGAAATTCCGGAGTAAGAACTGGCGCTTTGAGGATGGATTGGACTGTAGTTAATGTCAACAGTCTCCTGCACTGACTCAGAACTACTTTTCGCTTCTGATCATCATACTTTACCCCGCAACATCGTATATCTGCTACAAATGGACATTCGGTGCAACCCAGATGAGAATGCGTTCCCTCTTGAGTCTGGTTTCTCTCAAGGTTTCTTCCTTATGCCATCTCTGGGAGTTTTTCCTTGCCACAGTCTCCACCGGCTTGCTCATCAGGGACAAACTTACTTATAAAGA
Source organism: Silurus aristotelis (assembly GCF_946808225.1). NCBI lineage: Eukaryota > Metazoa > Chordata > Actinopteri > Siluriformes > Siluridae > Silurus > Silurus aristotelis. The sequence goes on from NC_139578.1 coordinate 33,401,755, forward strand.
ACATATTCACTTTTAATCACTACATTATCTGTGTAAAGCTGCTTTGAGACAATGTTCATTGTTAAAAGCGCTATACAAATAAAAATGAATTCAACTGAATTGAAAAGAGACCACACACACACAAAAAAAAGAAGGCGTATTATCAGGCTTCAGCATGCACCAGCCATGCCTCCCTCTAAGGCTCACACTCTCAATCAGCCTCTCCCTTCTCTAATCACCTACACCTGTTCCCCATTTACCTTTTTTTTCTTTATAAGGTCCCGATTCACCCTCATGCACTGTTGGAGCTACTGGGTCTCATAACAGAGCTACTGGGTGGCCTACCACGTGTGGGCCCTGTACTTCAATGCTCCTGGCTACTTGTCGGATAAAGAGCCCAAAATAAGTTTGTGTTTGCATGTTAAGAGTCAATAAAGACATTGTTGTTTACTCCCGGTTTCTGACGCCTGGTCTATATGCGTGAGAGAAGATCCGACCTAAACAGCACCTACCTCGATGGATTACCAACCTGTGGCAATCATGGATCCATTCGAGGTATTTGTCACTGCTCTCTGGGAGGCATTCGCACCAGTCCAGGGTCCTGGACTGGACGGCCGATGTCCTTGGGAGCCAGAGCCCCAGGCCATCCAGCTTTTCACCAGGAGCCCGGTTTCCAATCTGGCTGTCCCGGCAGCCTACCAAATCCCCAGTCTCCAATCCCCACTGAGTACACCGCCCAGCATCCAATCAACACTAGGGGCATCGCCCAGCCGTTGTAACTCACTGGGGGTGCTGCTTGGTTCTTTAGTTCCACTGGGGGTGTTCCTCTGGCAAAAATATTTTATTGGGGGGCCGCCCTGCTCCTGAGCCCCGAGGAGTGTGCAGCACTGCTGGCGGGCAGCGACGATTGCATCACACCGCCGCCTGGCTGGGACAAGGTGCTGTTGCATTCCAGAGTCCCTCCGAGTGTGCCGTTGCGGCTCGGAAACCCGCCGAAGGCGCCCCTCTGCTCAAGAGTCCCGCTGATGGTGCCGATCCGCTCCAGAGTCCCACCAAGAAGAGGGGGCTGTCGCGCCTCGGACATCCGAAGAGGGTGCCGGCGTGCTTCGGATATCCTCAGAGTGCGCCACTGCACCTCAGACATCCACAGAGAGCGACGCCCCTCTACCCCAGACCTCTGCCGGGGGCGTCACTCCACCTCAGACCTTTCCGGGCCTCAAAAGTGTTCCACGCAGTGGCAGTTCGCAGCAGGCCCCGCAGTACCTGCCACTGGCATCTGACCTTCCTCATGTCCCAGGTGGTGTAGGCCTGTCCAAGACTCAACCTTAGGAGGGCAGTGTATTCCTCATTATACGGTGCCCGTCCCTCCTCAGCCCCACCAGGAGGTCAGGCTGTTAACCCTACCACAGGATGTGCTTTAGGGCTTAGCCACATCCAGCCGGTGTTGTAGCAGATGAAGGAAACCCGCCTCCTTTCAGGAGGCTCCAACAGCTTCAGGGCACTGCTCCAAACACTCCAGAGGCTGGTTCCCTTTAGAGACGTTCAGTCTGTTCAGTGCGCCCTACGCAAAGTAGAGAATGGTTTATCGATTCATTTCGGGTCCTGTCCTCCATGTTTTAACAAGGTGTGTCCTTCTCTGGTGGATTAACCTTTTTTCATAACTAAATTTAAATGATATATGTATAAAATGCTTTATGACTTTAGCATAACTTCAATCTTTATTCTGAAATAAATGAGAAGATAATGAAATATTTTGTTACAGATGCAAATGGAGCAGGATTGTGCTGTTTTAAGTTTCATAAATTCCCGGTGCCTGCAGCGATTGTTGCCAATGTTGAAGAAACGAGATTCGACTTTACACTACCTGGAGTCATGAATGATTTTAACCTGCTATTTTATGGGGGGGTGTAATTTAAATAATGTGATTCACAGACCACAGTTCTACCCTGATCTTTATCTTCTTTCCCCTACAGTCTTACAACTAATAAAAAATATCAGATTTGTGCAGACCCTGAGGTGAACTGGGTGAAGGAGGTCATCAAAATGAAAGCAGCAACTTTGTCTTAAACATCAGATTCAAATAAGTCAAGTCAAGTCAAGTCAAGTTTATTTGTATAGCGCTTTTCACAACAGACATTGTCTCAAAGCAGCTTTACAGAAAACAACAGTGAAGGTGAATGGTGTGCGTTTGTCCCTGATGAGCAGCCGTGGCGACAGTGGCAAGGAAAAACTCCCTTAGATGATATGAGGAAGAAACCTTGAGAGGAACCAGACTCAAAGGGGAACCCATCCTCATATGGGTGACATCAAAAGTTTGGTCATAAATCTTTCAACAATACAGAACAATTTGTGATCATCATAGATCCAGCATCAGCTTCTCCATGCCAGGGCCTTTAAACACTCGGCATCTACTTCTCCATGATCATCCATAGGTCCATAATCTTCACGAGGTGGGACGTGACTGGAGCTGGCCAAACCTCAGGAAGCCTCGGGATGGGGAGAGAAAGAGAAGCAGTGGAGAGGAATTAGCGTAGCTGCTGTTCATGATATTAACAGCACAAGTTGATAATGTGCATGAGATCATATATTCTGGAGCACAAGGTTGTGATGTGATGTGTGTGATGTGTGTTATGTGTAGGCTTTGCTAAAAAGATATGTTTTTAATCTGCACTTAAACTGGGAGAGTGTATCTGAACCCCGAACACTGTCAGGAAGACTATTCCAGAGTTTAGGAGCTAAATGTGAAAATGCTCTACCGCCTTTAGTGGACTTTGCTATTCTAGGAACTACTAGAAGCCCAGAGTTTTGAGATCTCAGGGAGCGTGACGGATTGTAGCGTGTTAAGAGACTGGATAGATACATGGGAGCCAAACCATTTAGTGCTTTAAAAGTGAGTAGCAGTAGTTTGTAGTCTATTCGAAACTTAATAGGAAGCCAATGTAGGGACGATAAGATTGGGGTTATATGATCGTATTTTCTTGACCTAGTAAGAACTCTTGCTGCTGCATTCTGAACTAACTGAAGCTTGTTTATTAATGATGCAGGACATCCACCTAGTAATGCATTACAGTAGTCTATTCTAGAGGTCATAAACGCATGGACGAGCTTCTCTGCATCAGATATAGATAACATATTTCTTAGCTTAGAAATATTTCTAAGGTGAAAGAAGGCTGTTTTTGTAACTTGAGTGATGTGATTTTTAAAAGATAAGTTGCTGTCTAAAATAACTCCCAGGTCTTTTACCGTTGAACTAGTAGTTACAGAACAACCGTCTAAATGCAGGCTGAGATGCTGGAGCTTCTGTGTACTATTTTTTGGGCCGATGAGCAAAATCTCCGTTTTATCAGGATTTAATAGCAGAAAGTTATGGGTCATCCAATCTCTTATTTCTTCAACACACTCAGTTATGCGAGCTAATTGAGCTGTATCGCCTGGTTTGGATGAAATATATAGCTGGGTATCATCAGCATAACAATGGAAGCTAATTCCATGCCTTCTAATAATATTTCCTAATGGAAGCATGTATATTGTAAAAAGCAGGGGTCCCAGAACTGACCCTTGTGGCACGCCATAATTTACTAGCATTATCCTGGATAGCTCTCCATTTAAATCTACGAAATGGTAACGATTGGACAGGTAGGATTTAAACCAGCTTAATGCCTGTCCCTGAATACCGATGTAATTCTGTAAGCGATCGAGGAGAAGATCATGATCTATAGTGTCGAACGCAGCACTAAGATCTAGTAAAACTAATAGGGAGATGTAGCCTTGGTCTGAAGCTAAAAACAGGTCGTTAGTGATTTTAACTAGAGCAGTTTCTGTGCTATGATGGGGCCTAAAACCTGACTGAAACTCTTCAAAGATATTGTTCTCCTGCAAGTGGTTACATAACTGGGCAGCGACAATCTTTTCTAAAATCTTAGACATAAATGGGAGATTTGAAATTGGTCTGTAATTCGATAGCGTGTTTGGATCCAGATTAGGTTTTTTAATGAGGGGCTTAATAACTGCTAACTTGAGGGATTTAGGGACATGACCTAACGATAGTGAGGAGTTAATAATATTTAAAAGAGGCTCACCAGCTGTATATAACACTTCCTTCAGTAGTTTAGTGGGAATTGGATCTAACTGACATGTTGTTGATTTAGCTTTCATAATAGCATCATACAGCTCTTCCTGTCCTATACATGTAAAACAGTGTAGTTGTGGGGTTGTAAGTACGATTGTGTCGGGAGATGCTGTCAGAGGTTGAACTGCCACAATTGTTTTTCGAATGTTATCTATTTTTTCAGTGAAGAAATTCATAAAGTCTTCACTACTAAACTGTGATGGAACACATTTTTCAGATCCCTGATTTGTTGTTAATTTAGCGACTGTACTGAAAAGGAACCTGGGATTGTTTTTGTTATTTTCTATGAGTTTGCTCAGGTGTTTAGCTCTAGCAGCTTTTAGCGCCTGTCTGTAGCTAAGCATACTGTCTTTATACGCAATTCTAAATACCTCCAATTTAGTTTTCCTCCATTTTCTCTCCAGATTACGTGTTGTTCTCTTTAGGGCATGCGTATGACTATTATACCAAGGTGCAGGTGCTTGTTCTCGAACCTTTTTTAACCGGATGGGGGCAACAGTGTCTAAAGTGCTAGTGAGGATAAGGTCTATGTTGTTCGCCATCTCATCAAGATGATCAGCATTTATGGGTTTAATGTGAAACTGAGATAAATCAGGCAGGTTATTTATGAATCTGTCCTTAGTGGTTGGAATAATAGTCCTACCAAGTCGATAACGTGGTGAAACACGGTTAATCTGCTCTACCGGTAGTGTGTACAGTAGGAGATAATGGTCTGTGATGTCATCACTCTGGGGTAAAATATCTATATCAGTGACGTCTGCTCCGTGGGATATTATTAAGTCTAGTGTGTGGTTAAAACGGTGGGTTGGTCTGGTGACGTTTTGTTTAACTCCAAAAGAGTTTAGTAAATCGACAAATGATAATCCTAGGGCATCGTTTTCATCATCTACATGAATATTAAAATCTCCTACAAGCAGCACTTTATCAAAACTGATCAAGAGGTCTGAGAGAAAACAAGCAAACTCATGAAGAAAATCAGCGTAGGGTCCTGGGGGTCTGTACACGGTGACCAGAGCGAGTTTTCTATGCATCTCTGAAAGTGCAATTTTAAGAACGAGCACTTCAAATGATTTAAAGCTGAATCCTAATCTCTGACTAACATTAAGAGAAGCACTATAAATGGTTCCTACACCCCCCCCACGACCAGTCTGACGGGGCTCATGCTTATAAACATATCCTGACGGTGTCGACTCGTTTAGACCCATATAATCACCTGGTTTAATCCAGGTCTCAGTGAGACAGAGTGCATCGAGATTATTATCTGTGATCATCTCATTTACAATCAGTGCTTTGGGTGCAAGTGATCTAATGTTTAAAAGACCGAACTTTAGAACTTTGTTGTGTTTGTTTATCTGGCATTTTTCAGTTTTAACTGCAATAAGATTATTTCTGGATCTTGTGTATGTAATTCTTGGTTTTACTACACGAGGAATAGATACGGTTTCTATAAACTGGGCTGTGTGTGAACTTGTAACTATTTGGTCTGTAGTATGCGTGTTCTTATAGTTGAAGATTTCTTGATGTCTTACCAGTCAGATGGTGTGTAGTATCCTAGAGATGTTATCTGATAGCACTGCTGCTCCAACTCTGCTGGGGTGCAGGCCATCAGGGCGGAAGAACCTAGGACGCTCCCAGAAACAGTTCCAGTTATTAACAAAGAGAAGTTTATGTTCTCGACACCATGACTGTAACCATTCATTTAGAGCTAAAAGTCTACTAAACTTCTCAGCCCCTCGCTGGTAAGTGGGAAGAGGTCCTGACACAATGATCCTCGTTGTGGGTGATGTGCTGCGTACCGTCTCCACCAGGATCCTGAAGTCCCTCTTTAAGATCTCCGTTTGCCGCAGCCTGGTGTCGTTTGATCCGGCATGGAGAACAACCGCTCCGAAGTTCTCGTTCAGGATCGCGGGTACCTGCGCAGCGACATCCAGAACACGAGCACCAGGAAAACAGCGAGTGTGCACCTTACCTTTAGCTCGGGTAGCGCGGACATGCCGGACGATGGAATCTCCGAGAATAACAGTGTCGCGTTCCGTCTCGCGGAGGGGGACGAAGCGGTTCTCGGTCGAGATCTCGAAGGCCGGTGGTGGAGGTGGAGACGTCCTCGATCGGGGCTTGGCTTGTCTCTTCCGCCGCGGTCGCATCCAGGGTCCATGTTGCACCGGTGCCGGAGTTGTAGGTGCGCTGGGCCTGGGCATAGAAGCACGCGGAGTTGATGTGCTGGGAGCGTTAGGTTCAACCTGGGAGTTTACCTGGGATGAGTGCGCGTCCGCCCGGGATGTTTCCAGCGCCGCTTTCCGCTCTCGCAGCCGGTCATGCTTTACATGCAGCTCGCGAATCTGTTTCTCCAATGCCTCCATCTCCAACGCCACCGTTTGCAACTCGAACGAGTCCTCACCTGTGCTCGAATGCAGACAAACAACCGGCATAGTGCTTATCGTCACGAACAGATTTATTATACAGAGATGTGAGTGAGAGAAAATAAATATAAACAACACTAGTTATAGTCGAGTTAACTAACTACAGGCACAAGTCAGGAAGACAAAAACAATTAAGGATTATTAAAAGAGGAAAAACGGATAGATAGATAGCAAAGTTTGTTTGAAAGACGCCGAGAGATACAAACACGTAACTCGCGGCAAACAAGTCAAACACAGGAAGCTACGTCACAGGAAGCTACGTCACAGGAAGCAGTCGATGTAGGGAGAATAAAATGAGAATAAAATGTTGTTTAAAAGCCAAATGATGTCTTGCCTAACAGAAACAACTTTTTTATATATCAAACACACACCTGTAACTAGTGATTATTGATTATTATCGATTGCTGATTATTAATATTTTCAAACAAAATAAATTAATAGCTCACAGACTTGGTTTGCTTTATTAAATTATGTATTTTTTAGAAAAATAATAAAGGAGGCTACAAAGCTTCTTTTTCCTTCTGCAATTGAATGATCTATATGTAATTATTATGAGAAGATTGAAACAAAATTAAAAAGGGGTTGGATGTGACCAGTATCAGAAACCAGATGAAATGGTGGTGAAACGTATGTTACTAAATGGATTTAATAATAAGAATGGGGGAAAAAGGAGCTTAAACAAAGTACTGAGCAAAGGCTGTGTTATATTTATGTATGTGTGATCTTTTTTCCTTCGTATTTTTATGTTTAACAAATTTACAAAGATTTTAAACTAATTTCTTTTATGTTGTCATTATGGGGTATTGTTTGTAAAATGTTAAGAAAAATATCTAATTCAACCTATTTTGGAATAAAGCTGTAACATAACAAAATGTGGAAAAAGAGAGATGTATGTAGAGAGAGAGAGAGAGAAAGAGAGAGAGAGAGAGAGAGAGTGAGAGTTGACTATAATAGCCAAATAGAGCAGTTTATTGTATTTTAGGCAATTATATTTGTAGAGAAAAAGTGATCTTTTCAGAAAAACTGAGCCTGCCTATGCAATGTGTTTAGGACGTCTGCTACTAGTGTAGCCAGACATCTAAGCAGAAATTGGACAAACATGGAAACCCCATGAATCCTTGAATAGATGCACTCAGCTTAATTTTACATTAATAAGCAGTAACATTGTGCATTATTAAGCATAAATAAAAGCTTTATTTTGCACTCATTATGTAGTTTATGTTTATTTAGCATTATTTCTAACATAATCATTGCCAATTTCAGTAGAGACAGGTTTAGAAGTATTATGTCAGGCTGGAAGAAACTGAGGCGGAAGCCGTAGTAGGTTAAGTGAGTTTTAATAAGGTCAAAACCGTGAGCCGTACGTGAGAAAGAGATAGCAGATTATCCGTGGTACGCCCGAAGTGCTGAGGACATATACGTGCAATACGTCCTCCCAGCATAACATGCAATAATGGAAGGCGAGTGACTCTAGGATGGGAGTTTATAAAGGTGAGTGTGTAACAAGTGGCAGGTGTTTGTGATCAAGGTTGGGAACAGCATGACAGCCACCAAAGAGGGTGTGGCAGGTGGATCCCAGACATTGCCCCCCCTCCAGGGGCAGCACCTGACGCCCCAAACCCACCTACAGCAGGTGGGCCAGGGCACTCTGAGGAGGGCCTTGTCATTCATCCAGGGTCGAAGAGGTGAAGCGATGCCCACTACCTGCCGAGGGCGTCGCTCGGTTTCTGGACTCCACTGAGGCCGTCGCTCCGCTCCAGACCCCTGCAGAGGGGTCGCTCCTCTCCAGACCTAGTGGGCGTGGTGTAGAGGAACTGTGCGACTGTTCCTCTACACCACGCCCTGCGACTCTGGTGTAGAGGAACTTGGGACCATGACATCACTTTCACAATCGATGTCCTTTTGCCGGCCGGGCGCCGGTATGACGTGCTTGGCGGAACACTGGGCTGGAGCAACACTCTCGGCGGAGCACTGGATATGAGTGACATGCTCGGAGGTGCACTGGAGTTGAGCGGAGCACTCGGAGGAACTTCGGAGCAGAGCGGAGCGCTCGGCGGAACACTGGAGCGGAGTGCTCGGCGGAGTACAGAAGCGGAGCGAAAAACACATACAGGATATTTAGAACATGCAAAACCACTCGTAGAGAAAGTGCACAGGAAACTAAGCTGAGCTGAGACAGAGACAAACTTTAGGCAAGGATATATAAAAAGAGCAGTTAATCCTAAAGCACTGAGAAATTTATTCTAGAGTTAATTAAAGCAGAGGTTTAAAAACGTACAATGTTTTTTAGTCAGTCACTACAGTTACCAAACCACACAAATAGTTTAAATGCTCTCCAATGTGCATGTGTAGATGTTTCTCAGGCAGTTGCATCAGGAAGTAAACATTGATCTCAGGTGGTTGTTTTGTGTTCCATGAAAAGGTTGTGTCTGCAACACTCTGTCCATCCTGGAATCTTTTAGCTGCAAGCTCTTTGTTTACTGTAATTTGCAGATTAGGAGCAGTGTGGAATCCATCTCATTTGCCATGCTGATCTTTAGGTTGTGAAAGTATAATATTTAATACAAATGATCTGTAATTAAAAAATATATAATGTAGAATTTATTTTTGTCACATTCAATTTTGTTTTAACATGTTTATATTTAAGCTTATTTGACTTAATATTTTTTTATGTGTGTGCGTGTGATTAAACACAGTTCTGGGAAAGTGTGAATTTGAAGTATTAGATCTGTATCATTTTAGATACCAACCACAGTTCTAGCTGAAGAAGTGGTGGTGGGAGGTTTTCTTACTTACTCAAAGAGGAAACTTTATATCATCAAACTGTCCTCCTACCCACCCACCTCACCACACACACTCTCCCTCCTCCACTGATTGACTTATAAACCCAGTGTGGAGATCTTATATACTAAATTGTACAAAGTAGATGTCTAATGTACATTTACACGGTAACATCTAAACGATCGTCTCCTTCAGCAGCAGCCATGTTCTGCCATTCTCTTCTGCTGGTTCTCCTGGGGCTCTCCTTCACCATGGCACAGAGTAAGATTTTATTTATTTATTTTAAATATAGCGATTAACCTTTTATCATAACTAAATTCAAATGATATGTGTGTAAAATGCTTTATGACTTTAACAAAACTTCAATGTTTTTTCTGAAATAAATGAGAAGATAAGGAAATATTTTGTTACAGGTGCAAATGAAGCAGGATTGTGCTGTTTTGAGTTTCATAAAAGCCCGGTGCCTCCAGCGATCGTTACCAATGTTGAAGAAACAAGATTCGACTGTTCACTTCCTGGAGTCATGTATGATTTCAACCTGCTACTTTTTTTTAGATAATTTAAATATTGTGATTCACAGACCACAGTTCTACCCTGATCTTTATCTTCTTTCCCCTACAGACTTACAACAAAAAAAGGATTTCGGATTTGTGCAGACCCTGAAGTGGACTGGGTGAAGGAGGTCATCAAAATTAAACCAGCAACTTTGTCTTAAACATCGGATTCAAATTTGTTTAAAATGATGTTTAAAAGCAAATTGATGTCTTGTCTAACAGGAACAACTTTTTTATATATCAGACACGTACCTGTAACTGCTGATTATTGATTATTATTGATTGCTGATTATTAATATTTCCACACAAAGTAAATGTATAGCTGACAGCCTATTGGTTTGCTTAATTGAATAAAGTCTTTTTACAAAACTAAAAAAGCTACAAAAAAGCTTCTTTTACCTTCTGCAATGGAATGATCTATATGTAATGATCATGGAAAGGATGAAAAAAAATCTAGAAAGGGGTTGAATGTGATCAGTTTTAGAAACCAGATGAGATGGTGGTGGAACGTGTGTTAGTAAATGGATTTAATAATAAGAATGGGGAAAACCTGCCCTTCTGGAGGCTGTAATTGGTGCCAAAGGAGCTTCAACATAGTACTGAGCAAAGGCTGTGAATATTTATGTATGTGTGAACTTTTTTCCCTTCATTTTTTATTTTTGATTAATTTGCAAAGATTTAAAACAAATTTCTTTCATGTTGTTATTATAGGGTATTGTTTGTAAAATGTTAAGGAAAATAATTAATTTAACCTATTTTGGAATAAAGCAGTAACATAACAAAATTTGGAAAAAGAGAGATGTATGTAGAGAGAGAGAGAGAGAGAGAGAGATAGGGTTAAATATAATAACTAGACTATAATAGCCAAATAGAGCAGTTTATTGTATTTTAGGCAATTAAATTCGTAGAGAAAAAGTCAGTGCATAATCTTCTCAGAAAGACTGAGTCTGCCTTTACAATGTGTTTGGGACATCTGCTACTAGCGTGGCCAGACATCTAAGCAGAAAATAGACAAACATTGAAACCCCATGAATCCTTGAAAAAATGCACTCAGCCTCATTTTACATTAATAACCAATATCATTGTGCATTGTTTAGTATAAATATAAGGTTTATTTTGCACTCATTATGTAGTTTATGTTTTTTTTAGCATTATTTCTAACATAATCATTGCCAATTTCAGGTAAGACAGGTTTAGAAGTATTACAGTTGTTAACTAGATATACTTGGAGACAAATAGTTGTTGTTGAAGACATTATATACGATGTTAAAAATCACTGAATTTCTGGCAGATTAGAGTGACGCTGCAGAGAGAAAAACACCTACAGGATATTTAGAACATGCAAATCCACTCGTAGAGAAGTGCACAGGAAACTAAGCTGAGCTGAGACAGAGACAATCTTTAAGCAAGAATATATAATAAGAGCAGTAAATCCTAAAGCACTGAGAAATTTAATCTAAAGTTAATTAAAGCAAAGGTTTGAAAAAGTACAATGTTTTTTAGTCAAGGTGTGATGAAAGCAAGAAATGTTTGTTGAAAAAAGTGTAAACACGAGACATTAAGAGAAAAGATGTGAAAACAACATCTGTTATATGCTTTTGAAGTATACAAAGATATGTATACTAGAAATGAAAGAAGGTAAACGAGACTTCCAATTCAAAAAGACTGAATTACTATAATGTGTGTAAGTAAATCGGAGGAAGTCCCTGAGATTATCAGAGTATGCAAATTGTTGATAAGGAGTTATTTGAGAAAATGTGAAAAGAAATTTAGGGTGTAGAGAATAAAAAGAGGGGATTTCTTTTTACTTGATATCGCACTTGATGGTAACAGCTGACTTGTGCCATTGGAATTTATTTGTGGACAGACAGGTGGCATGGTAGGCTTCTTACTTAAAATGAGAAGTGGTTGCAGCTCGAAAGTAAGGGAGCACTCAGTGAAGAAGCCAAGATGGGCAGAGTCTCCCGTGAAGTGCTGGAAAGGAAGACATTAAGTTTTGTGTACATGTGGAACAGAGCCGGAGGTGGTGCCTGGATTGTCCTTTCTTATTCAAAAAGGAAACATTTTAAAAAAGGGTGAAAAGGGTCTATTGCACTGGTTTAGAAATCAGAGGCAGAGCGACGACCACGGCGGAGCCCAGAGGCCTTGCGACGCCCACGGCGGAACTTGGGGGCGAGACATCGCCTTCAGGGAGCTTGGGGGCATGACATAACCTTCAGAAGGACTAGGAACCGCCATGTCGATTTCGGGGGAACCTAGAGAGGAACTCGGGAGCGAGCCGTCACCCTCGGGGGACTTTGAAGGCGAGCGGTCATTTTGTGCGAGACGGGGGCGAGCCGTCGCCTTGTGGGAGACTTGCGGGCGGCAGTTCATCGACCCGGTGCGATGCCCTCGGCGAAACACTGGGGCGGAGCGGCGCCCTCTGCAGAATGTGGCACGCTTGGGGGAACTCTGTGGCGGCTCGGCGTGCTCGGGGGAACTCTGTGGCGGTGAGCCGCGCTCATGGAGACTATGTAGCAGCGAGCCGTGCTCGTGGAGACTCTGTGGTGGCGAGACGCACTTGTGGAAACCATGGGACGGAGCCGCGTGCTCTAAAGAACCAAGGGATGGAGCCATCTCAGACTCGAGGGGGCTATAGTGGAGGTCCGCCATATTCTTCCTAAACATCCCCAGGAGAAGCCCGATGAAGTTGGTGTACGAGCCAAAATCGCCTCCTTTGGCGCTTCACAGTGCACTGGCTTTCGAGAGAGCATCACCAGTCAGAGGCAAAGGGGCAGAGCAAAAACATAAACCAAAAAACAGTCCAGAATCTAAACCAGGTAACTAGGCAGAACCGGATCAGAAAACAGGGCAGGCGGGAGGTGCGGGAAAAACGGCAAGATGGCCACCGACCCGGAAGTGCGCGCTGCAAAACTGGAAGTGAGCGCCGCAAAAACGGAAGTGTGTGGCGTGAAACCAGTTGTGCGCGTAGAGTGCCCGGGAGATACTGACAATAGAAGACAATTTCAGTAGATCTGTGGTCTGAAGTGGTACAGCCTGTGGTCAGTGGAGCAGTGATAGAGTGCTAGGGGGTGGAGCAATGGGCCAGCGGTAGAGGATCCAAAGGATCAGTGGAATTATACAGTTGATATTCCATGTTTAGAGATCAGAGAGATGTTCAGGAAAATAAATTAATCCTGCTGAATGATGTTTTATTCCAATACTAAAGCTGAGCAAATCCCAGGGAAAGACTCCTTTCACAGCATGATATTTATTGTAGAAGAGATCATCAGGGATTCCTTTTATTCTTCCGAATCAGTTAAATCTTACACATCTATCTCTCCTATACACAAATTAGCTTTTGAGATGACTTACTGCAGTCCCATCAAAAGTCCACATTCAGCATGTATTTATACACTCAGTGTCAGTGTCAGTGTGTGAACCTGGAGGTAGATTTTTTAATCAGATCTCATAAGTGTGAACAGTGAGTGGAAAGAGTGAGATTGAGCCCTAATGACTAACACTGCTGGAATCACTACCTTTTAGCTTGTAGCTTAGAAACAGTGTGCGATTCATCATATTGAATTTGCTCATGTTAAGGTTGTGAGACTGTTAATGTCAGATATTTATGTAGCAGCAAGTGGCTGTGATTACTCCCAGAGCTTCATGAAAATTAATAATTTTGTAACCAGGGGAAAACAGTAACAAAAGAATGGATTTAACAGCACACAGGTTTTATAAAGGCTGAGTCAGGACATCAGAATCAGAAATAGCTTTATTACATACATAAGTATGTTTACACACACAAGGAATTTAACTTGGCATCAAAAGCTTTTAAGTGCAGTAGATGTACAGACATGGTGTAACAGAATATTAAACCAGACAGTTATATTATGCAATATATACGAAGTATAAATAATGTTTAAATGAATGCACAGATGTTATTTACAAGTGTGCAGTTTACAAATGGACCATTGGATTCTATGTATAAATGTGTCAGTTATGATGGACAATGTGTAGTTATGAATATTTTAATTGTTATGATGATTATTGCCTGTGGGGAAAAACTGTTTTGTGCCTGGCTGTTCTGGTGGACAGTGCTCTGTAGCGCCGACCAGAAGACAACAGTTCGAAGAGAGAGTGGGCTCAGTGACAATAAAAGCTTCTTGACTTGACTTGTGTGGGGACCAAAGTGATTTTCTTAGCCCTTTTCTCCACTCTGGATAAGTAAAGATCTTGGAGATTGAGCAGTAGGGCACTAATAATCTCTCAGCAGTCCTGACTGTCTGCTGTAGCCTCTTGATGTCTGATTTGATAGCTGAACCAAACCAGACATTTATAGATCTCCACAGGACAGACTCAATGATGGCTGATTAGAATTGTTTCAGCAGCTCCAGTGGCAGGTTGAATTCCCTTCGTTGGCGAAGAAAGTACATCCTCTGCTGGGCCTTTTTAGCAATGGAGTCAATGTTATTTGTACCACTTCAGGTCCTGAGAGATGGTGGTACCCAGAAATTGGAATGACTCCACTGTTGCTACAGTGCTGTTCATGATGGTGAGTGGGACATGAGTAAATGGGGCGTGACTGAGCGGGACATGAGACAGAACTGAAAACAAAGCAAGTTTATGGATAACTATAAAATAGTTTGTATTTTATAGATTTTAAACCTACACAGAAAACTGCCTCCACTTCAGAGCTTGGGATCTAGCTATCTTGCTCTCTGAAACCACAGCAAAACACACTGTTAGGAGTTTTCACATTATCACCGCTAGTGGCCGCTAGTGCTAAACTTTCTCTGTTTTCCCCCCTCTTGACAATTTAAGCCATCTCATTTCCTTTTTTCTTTGTTTTGGTGTTGTTTACCTAGACCATGTGTGTCTTGTTCCTGCATCTAGCATACAAGGTTGTTTCTTTTTTCTTTATTTCTTTTTTTTCCCCATGCCTTTGTTTGAATTTCTTTTTGACACTTTGTTCAGGTCTTCTCAAATTTTAATTTTTCACATTTGCTGAGTCTTGGTCTAGCTATTGTAGCAGTCTCCCTTTTGCAGCAAATTTGTTTCCCTTTTTTCCTGCTCAAATAATCTCTCATGTTAATTTCATTGCTTTGCCTGACTTTTTCTCTCTGCACCTCAGTTCATCACCTCCCCTGGCCCCTTTATTGATTGGATTCAGTTTACTCTGATGTTCCGTTCTGGATCCAAAAATCTTTAGCCAGATGCCTTGTCTCATATTTTCTTGCCCAACACCTATAAGAGACCGATCTATTCGATCCTTCCACCCACTAAGGATATTGCACACGTTAAATTGAAACAGAGGTTAGACTGGCCAATGCTCCAGAAACTGGACCCAGGAGAAAGTCCTATTAATTGTTTGTTCATCTCCAGAGCTGTCCACCCCCAGGTGGCATTTATCTAAGGAATCCAATAGGTTCAGCCTGCACTCTTGATCTCGCACCAGCTCTCTGAAGTCAGATTGTACCTCTCCTCTTTGGTGTCCATAGTTTCCAAAATAAATTATATTTCAATTTGTATAACCACAGAACAGTCTTCCACAGTTTTGCCTTAGTACATTTAAAATTAGCTTTGGCCCAGAGAGGATGGCAGCATTTCTGGATCATGTTCACGCATGCCTTCTTCTTTGCATGATAGTGATTTAACCTGCCATTGTGGATGACATGGCAAAATGTGTTTACAGCCAATGCAATAATTTCCATTAGAGAAGCATGACTGATTTAAATGCAGCCCATTCCTGTTTGCAGTGGTGATGGACAGGTTGAAGGATGAGGTCAGACAGGAGTCTCCTTGGAATATAATGCCTGAGGATGATATTGTGATTTGTGGTGGGAGTAGGGAGCAGGTTGAGAAGAGTCTGGAGAGCTGAAGGTACGCGCTGGAGAGAAGGGGAATGAAAGTCAGTAGGAGTAAGACAGAATACATGTGTGTGAATGAGAGGGAGGGCAGTGGAGTGGTGCGGTTGCAGGAAGAAGAGGTGGAGAAGTTGTTAGGATTCTATGTTTATCAATGAATATCCCAGATGTCTGACCTTGCTAGCTGCAGATATTTCAAACACATCCTATGGGTAGACTCAGTTTTTCTGAGGTCATGACCTGACTTTCTCGACCTTTATAATTTCCTTATATGCAATAAGCTACTCTAAGCATAGGTATCGAGGAATCAGTGGAGCATTGGAAGAGGAGGATAGGTTTAGTGGGGCAGTAGTAGAGGATGGAGGAATCAGTGGAGCAGTCGGAGAGGGTCAGAAAGAATAATAATGTACAGGGTACAGTTGTACAGAATGGACAGATGACTGGAGTAGTGGTTGTTGATGGAGGGAGCAGTAAGAGGGGATGTAGGAATCAGTGAAGCAACATAGGGATCAGTGGAAGAGGATGCAGGGATCAGTGGAGTGGTGGTAGAGCATCCGAAGGGAGATGGTGCAGTATTTATTAACACCTGAGCACGCTGTGTGGATAGAAATTGATAAATTCTTCTAATTTTGTAAAGGAGAAATAAGATACAATACATAGGAAAAAGGACAGTTGAGATTCTAAGATTAGACATCAGAGGGTTGTCCAGGAGGATTATAGGATGCTGATTGAACTGCACTACAGGAAGTCACTCCAATACTACAACAGCTATGCAAATACCAGGGACAGACTTCTTTCACTGCATGACATATATTATAAGAAAGATCATCAGTGATTCCTTTCATTCTTTCCACTCAACTTTTACACAAATTATCTGTTGAGATGACTCAGTGTAGTTCCATCAAAGTGCACATTCAGCAGGAATTTATACACTCACAGTGCCAGTCAGTGTCTGTGTGTATGTTGAACCTACAGGTGAAATGGTGTACCAGATCTCATAAGCTAGCCCATCTCTCCTGCTGTAATATTGGTGTTTCCTCAGATGGTTGTTTTGTGTTCCATTAAAAGGATAGGTCGGGAACAATGTGGCCTTCCTGTAATCTTCTATGCGCAAGCTCTTACTTTACGATGCATGTTGCAGATTAGAAGCAGTGTTAGATCCATCTTGGATTGTTAAAGTCTTATACTAGTGATGTATAATTGAAAAAATAAAAGGTGGAAGTTATTTCTATGTTACATTTAATGTTGTTTTAACATGTTTAGATAAAACAAGCTCACTCGTTTTTATTTTTTATTTGTGCATAAGATGAAACCTGGTTCTGGTGAAGTATAAATTGAAATGTTAGATCTTTATCATTTTAGGTGACAACCGCAGCCACCTTCCAGCTATAAACGTGGTAGTGGGGTGGAAGGAGTTTTGTCCTTTCTTAGTCAAACAGGAAACGTTTTCTCATCTTCAAACTGCCCTCTTAACCTCCCACCACACCACACCACACCACAATCTCCCTCCTCTGATTGAATTATAACCCCAGTGTGGAGATCTTATCTTCATTATTTTTGTACATTTAAATGATTACACATCTTAACAAACATTGTCTCCATCAGCATCAGCAATGTTCTGTCGTTCTCTCCTGTTGGTTCTCCTGGGGTTTTCCTGCCTTCAGTCCATCACTATGGCACAGAGTAAGATTTATATTTATTTATTTAAAATATAGCGATTAACCTTTTATCAGACGTAAATTAAAATTGTGTGTTTGTATTTTCATTGTACACTGGGTGTCCGATTTATATTAGTGTACATATTTATTACTTTGTGGGTTTTCAAAAAAATTTAATCAATGAATTCAGATGTTCATTAAATATCTCTTCAACATGGTACCAAGATGGAGTCTATGAACATCCTCATAAAAAAATATATAATTTTTACATAAAATTGGAGAAAATAATTGTTTACATTTCATACAGCATGTAACCATCAAATAAAAATCATCATTTAATTATTTACAATATTTTGTTTGATTTCGCTCATATAATTACAAATTCTCCATGAATGATTATTGGATTGATTGATTATTAGTATATATTTAGTCAGAATATCAGAATATGATGTTCAGTATATTCAGATGTATCAGTATAAGATAAAAAAAACAACAACAACAACAACAACAAAAACACTTCTACAGGCTAAAGTGACTGGTATTTAGTGTGACCTTGAACAATAGCAGGAACTGGGCTGTCACAGAAATGAAATAAATAAACACACATTTTTTTGCTATCACTTTTTTTGTCCTAATGTTTCATGTAAAAAACCTAATGTGAAAAAGATCTATTGCACCAGTTCAGGTCAATGCTTCCAAACTAACCAAACACATGGAGACACCTGATGTAGATCATTTGAAAAAAAAAAAATGAAATTTTTGATAATGACGATAATTAAATGTTTTGTCACAGATGCAAAGGGGGCAGCATTGTGCTGTTTTAAGTTTCACAATAAACCAATGAAGGAAGCAAACGTCTACGCTTTCGAAAAAACAAGATTCGACTGTACACATCGTGGAGTCATGTACGGTTTTAACCTGCTTCTTTTTTTTAATTTAATTTAAACCTGATGATTCACAGATCACAATTTTACTCTGACCTTTATCTTCTTTCATCTACAGTTTTACAACAAACAAAGGAATTCAGATTTGTGTGAACCCTGAGTTGGATTGGGTGAAACTGATCATCAACATTAAAACCCATGCCTTTTCTCAAGCATCCCATTCAAATTAGATTAAAATGCTGTTTGAATCAAATTGATGAACAAGACAAAGCTTTTATATATATCAAAAGCATACACCTGTAACTGCTCTAATTATATTCAATATGCAAATTAAAGCACATTTAAAACCCACGGCCTCTTGGTTTTCTAAATTAGGTCTTTGTAGAAAACTAATAAATAAGGCTACAATGCATATTTTGCATCTACAATGGAATGTAAAGAACAGGAACGAGGAGAAGAAGATTTCTGTACATTAGATTAGATTAGATAAGTGGAAATAACTGAGGTAGATGCATGTGTTTGTGTAAATCCTGGTGTAAATAATACTGAAACGGGTTGAATTAAGAGTACATTTTTGCTGTAAGATCAATTAATACTGACTGTACTGCACAGGACAGGAAGTCACTCCAGTACCACAGCAAAGGAAATCCAAGAGACAGACTTTGTCACTGCATGACATAACAGGAGACATCATCAGGGATTTCTTTAATTCTTCACATTCACTTTACACTTATTAAATCTAATAAATTCTCCACCTTCATCTTTCTTTTACATGAAGTAGCTGTTGAGATGACCTATTGTAGTCCTATCACAAGTGCACATATATCACAGTGTCAGTATCCATGCATAAGGGAAACCTGGAGGTTGATTGGTAATTAAATCTGTGTGAACAGTAAGTGAAAGGATTAAAGTGTTAGGGTTGTGAGACTGTTGATGTCAGATGTAGCAGCAAGTGGCGGTCATTACTCCCGGGGATTTGCAAGCATTTCGGAGTTTTTAACCACTGGGAGAATCCTACCCCAAAAACAGTAACCCAACCCAGAGAATGAACTTGAGAAGTTGCACTGCCACGCCAGGTTTGTAGGGAAATTGCTCTATTTTAAACAACACAATTTAATAAGGGTCACAGGTTCCCCTTCAACAACTCAAGCTGCGTCAACAATGCTTTGGGAACGCCTCTACATGAACTGACAAAGAGAAGCTTAACCAGGTGTGTCCGAAGTGAGCACTGGACACATATGTCCACAGAACTGTTTAAGACAGTCAGACCAGCTGTTTGTCTTCTACGGTCCATGTAAGAAGCCAAGCCTCAGCAGGTTGATTGCGGATGCTATCTCCTCCACTTATGAGTCTTCAAGTCAAGTCAAGTCAAGAGGCTTCTATTGTCATTTCTACTATACACAGTGGTACACAGTACACAGCAAAAAACGAGACAACGTAACTCCGGAACCCTGGTGCTACAATAAACAACAACAACATAGAGCTACAACACAACACAAGCTACATAAAGTGCATCGAGTGCAACCGATTGCAAACAGTGCAAAAGAAAAACAGTACAGACAGACAGTGCAGACAGAAAACACAAGACAACACAAGACAAGACACAAACCTGACCAGTAAACCTACTGTATACTCTGATTATACAGTACTGTGCGAGGAAACTGTAAAACTATAACTGGGAGTGAATGTAATAGACACAGTGTAGTGCAAAAAAGAGCAGCAGTCAAAAGGTGCAAAAGACAGCATGTAAACAGTGTCACCTTTCACCTAAAAAAAATATTGCTAAAATTAATATTATATGATGTTACAGGATGCAGAAAAACTAGTCAATGCTTCTGTTATATATAGATTAGACTACTGTAACGCTTTACTGTCTGGGTGTTTGAATAAGTGCATAAGCTTCAGTTAGTTAAGAATGCAGCACCAAGTGTCCTCACTAGATCTAGAAAACATGAACACATCAGCCCTGTTTTAATCATCTACACTGCTCCCAATCAAATCTAATTTAATATAAGTATTTTATAATAATTATAAAATACTACTACTGACGTATAAAACACTTAACGGTCTCGCACCACAGTATCTGAGTGAACTTCTGTAACAGTATGATCCTTCATGCCTACTTAGATCAAAAGGTGCTGGCTATCTGTTGGTACCTCCAATAATGAAGACTACAGCAGGGGGCAAATCTTTCTCTTATAAAGCCCCACAGTTATGGAACAGCCTTCCAACCAGTGGACTCAGACACAGTCATAGTGTTCAAGTCGAGGTTGAAAACATATTTATTTAGTCGAGTCTTAAGTCATTAGATATTTCTTAGGTAGAGGAGGAAGGAGGGGATCATGGATATCGAGTGTTTGGTAAACTGGGATATTTGTATGCTGTCGTCCTCTCACTCTTACACGTTCACTCAGGTTTTTTTATAGTAATGTGGTGGGTCATCTCTTATCCCAGAGATCCCTCATGTTGGTGTTACCTTCTCTCTTCTCTTTCTAATAGTTCTAATGTTCTCCCTTTTAATTATGCAGCCATATCGAGTCTTGCTGGAGTCCCCAACTGCATAGTGTCCTTAACTTTCAAACAAAACTCTCTCTCTCTCTCTCTCTCTCTCTCTCTCTCTCTCTCTCTCTCTCTCTCTCTTTCTCTCGGTTGAGTAAACATGCTCATAAGGTTCCAGTGACCACTGTTCCTGCCCCTCTACCCTCCTCGAATCTTCCCACTTCGCCTTGGCCTGCCTCTGGATAGTGTTGACAACATCAAGCCAAACTACCATTAGAAGTGCAGTTACCTGCTGGTCTGCCCAACAAAGGCATGTACATTTTACCTTCAGTGATGTTTCACCTGGCCCCTGGAGGACTCTCCTCAGAGGTTTCAGTTTTTGGAACTGGCCTGGTTGTACAGTGTCACAGGAACTGCCGTTAAATTAGCCCATATGAATTTGAACAATGTCTCGAGATTTTTTATCTAAGTCATCCAGGGGCTTTCTGTTACATTAGATGCCAGTGAACCAAGGAATGCAATGTCCTCCATTGTATCCAAAGTTAGCATTGCAAATTCACCTCATGTACCTTCTTTGACTTACACGCTCTAGCATAATGTCCCTTCCTATGAGCAGTGTTGGGGGTAACGCGTTACAAGTAACGTGCGTTACGTAATAATATGACTTTTCTGGAGTAACGAGTAAAGTAGCGTGTTACTTTATAAATTTACACATTATTATCTGAGTTACTTTTTTAAAAAGTAATGCGAGTTACTTTTCAGTAAAATTATTTTGCATAAAAAAATCAATAGTGAATTCGAATGAACGTAGTCACGTAGAATCGCGCACTCATACGTGCGAGCCGCGGGAACAGAAGCTGGTCAGAAGCGGAGATGGCAAACCAGAGAATTACATCACTGTGATGGAAGTGTTCTTATTATTTTTAAATAGTCGAGGAAAAGGAGAAAGGAATAATGGTTAAGTGTAGATTATGTGTTGGTGAAAAGCTCTTGTCAACTGCAAAAAATACCACTTAAAAAAAAAAAAAAAACATCTGCATGCAAAGCACAGCACTACAGATGTGTATGTGTGTGTGTGTGTGTGTGTGTGTGTGTGTGTATAATGTTAAATATATGCAACATTATGCAATGTAAATTCACAGCTCATTTGCTCTTTGTGGGAAGATAAACTGCCACGGTCACTGATAAAAGCGTGAACTTTGTAAAAGCGTTCAGAATGTTTCAAGCTGATGATGAAGCAGAGAATGATGTAGACGAGGACGAGGTCATATTTACGGAATTGCACGAAGTTCACGAGATGACAGCAAAAGGTATGTTCTCCCTCCACATCACCGGTGTGCAGCCCACACCCTTAACCTCATATACACGAACAATAGTTACATTCCTGACGGCGAAGGCAGATTGCAAAGCAGTGTACAGAAGTGAGACTGGAAAGTGTTCAGCCTTGTGGTCAAAATTTAGTCGGTCATCTTATTGTTCTCTAATGTTATTAAACATTTTAACTTTTTAAACATTTTAAATGTTTAACACATGTCTTTTGCCCTAATATAACTTATATCTTAATTGCAATTATCTATATTACACCTGTTACACCTGTAAGGCGTGAAAGAGATAAAAGTAACGCAAAAGTAAAATAACGCATTACTTTCCATAAAAAGTAACTAAGTAACGTAATTAGTTTTTTTTGGGGAGTAACTCAATATTGTAATGCATTACTTTCAAAAGTAACGTTGCCCAACACTGCCTATGACATCGGTGACATATTGCATCTCTTGCGGGGTAACGCTGCAAATTATGCCCCTTTGTGTCACTGCGTCTCGTACACAGCATCTGCTTTTTAGGTTTTATGTAAGGTGTTTTCCTTGCCAACCACAACCCAGCACCTCCCACCAGGGAGTGCAGAGACAGAGTGTTGTGACGTGCTCTCCCCCTTTAAGGGATCCTCTGGTCTGAAGCCCCATGAGGTGACAGATCTGAGGAGGCTGTGAAACGATCCGCGACCTACATGCCAAGCTGTAAGAGTGGAAAGCTGTACTGGAAACATCCCGGGAGGATGCTTATTCATCCCAGGTTAATTTTTGGGTTGAAGCTAATACTCCCAGCATCTCAACTCTGCGTGTTTCCCTGCCTAGACCCAGCATACCTACAACGCAGCCTGCTCAGGTATCGTTCAGTCCGGCACCGGGGCACCACGGACCCTGGATGCTGCAGCAGCGGAAGACGCAGGTCAAGGATGTCTCCCCCTCCACCACCACTGGGCTTCGAGGTCTCGACTGAGAACCACTTCACTCCTCTTATGCAAGACGGAACGCAATACTGTGATTCTTGGAGATTCTATCGTCCGGCATGTCCGCGCTACCGGAGCCAAAGGTAAGGTGCACACTCGCTATTTTCCTGGTGCTCGTGTTTTTAATGTAGCTGCGCAGGTACCTGCGATCCTGAACAAGAACTTCAGAACTGTTGTTCCCCATGCCTGAACGAATGACACCAGGCTGAGGCAAACGAAGATCTTATAGAGGGATTTCAGGATCCTGTTGGAGAGGGTATGCAGCACATCACCCACAACGAGGATCATAGTGTCAGGACCCCATCCCACTTACCAGCAAGGAATTGATAAGTTTAATAGACTTTTTGCACTAAATGAATGGCTACAGTCATGGTTTCGAGAACACAAACTACTCCTTGTTTAAAATTGGGATCTTTTCTGGGAGCGTCCTGGATGCTTCACACCATCTGACTGAAAGTAAGACATAATGCAATTTACAACTATGACAACATTTAAACAGCAAACAAAATAGTTATAAGTTCACACACAGCCCACTTTATAGAAACTGTATCTATTCCTCTTGTAGTAAAATAAAAAAATAAATACACAAGATCCAGAAATCTTATCTAAACATTAGATCACTTGCACCTAATGCACTCATTGTAAATGAGATGATCACAAATAATAATCTATTATTAATAATAAATATTTTATAATAAATTAAACCAATGATTATATAAGTCTAAATGAGTCTACACCATCAGGATATGCTTAGAAGCATGAGCCCCATCAGACTTGGTAGGACTATTGTCACGACCACTAAGGACAGATTCATAAATAACCTGCCTGATTTATCTCAATTTGTCACTAAACCCATAACTGCTGATCATCTTGATGAGATGGCAAACAACATAGACCTTATCCTCACTAGCACTTTAGACACTGTTGCCCCCATCCGGTTAAAAAAGGTTCGAGAACAAGCACCTGCACCTTGGTATAATAGTCATACGCATGCCCTAAAGAGAACAGCACGTAATCTGGAGAGAAAATGGAGGAAAACTAAATTGGAGGTATTTAGAATTGCGTATAAAGACAGTATGCTTAGCTACAGACAGGCGCTAAAAGCTGCTAGAGCTGAACACCTGAGCAAACTCATAGAAAATAACAAAAACAATCCCAGGTTCCTTTTCAGTACAGTCGCTAAATTAACAACAAATCAGGGATCTGAAAAATGTGTTCCATCACAGTTTAGTAGTGACGACTTTATGAATTTCTTTACTGAAAAAAATTGATAACATTAGAAAAACAATTGTGGCAGTTCAACCTCTGACAGCATCTCCTGATCCAATCTCACCTACATCTCCACATCTACACTGTTTTACATGTATAGGACAGGAAGAGCTGTATGATGTTATTACCAAAGCTAAATCAACAACATGTCAGTTAGATCCTATTCCAACTCATCTATTGAAGGAAGTGTTATATACAACTGATGAGCTTCTTCTGAATATTATTAAAGCACATTTATAACTCATGATTTGCTTTGCTGTATTATTATTTTTAATACTGTTTCTGTGTTTGGTATGTTCTGGAATGTTATTTTGTAAACTCTGTGTTCTTTTAGGAACTGGTGCACATGTTCACTGAGAGAACATGATGATAATGAAATCAATGCTTGAACTTCATTCAGGTAATTATATAAACTAGTTTTACTAATTTAATTCATAGTCGATTTTACAATCTCTGATCTCTAAATGATTTTGCTTATATAATTTATTCATGGCTCTTTTGGGTATTTATGCATGTAATTGCTTAACCAATGTGTTGCCACCACCACATGAGATCTACAACATATTTAATAAAATATGAAAGAACATTGAATCACATCAAAGTTAGCAAAGAGTGGAATGTAATGATCTATTTGAAAGATTACAGGAAGACAGGAACAATATATAGAAAGAGGTTGGATATGATAAGTATCAAGAACCAGGGGAGATAGTGGTGGAACATTTATTAATAAATGGATTTAGTATCACACGAAGAAAAGAAGCCTCAGAGAAAAGGAACTGAATCAACAGTTTTCTTAAACACTTTAAGAGATTTATGGAAAACTTTAACAATTTTGCCCATGTGCAGGTCCAGTAGGTGGCAGTAAAACAACAAAAAACTGTAAAATCATCTTATCTCAATGACTTCAGAGATCTAAATGATCCTCTCAACATGTACTCTAAATATGCTTTATATAAATGTTAGATTTTTATCATGCCCAAACGAAACTTAATTCTTGGAGAGGTTTTCCATACGACCTGCTATGCCCGTGGTGCCTTTCTGATATCAGGGAAAAAGAAATACACAGCACACAGAATGCATGTTTTTCTTCTTCTGTTTATTGCAGACACAGAACGTATATATACACATACAGAGAAAAGAAACCTGACCTATTTGTTTCCTGTTTAGACAAGAGGATATACTAGCCGGAGATGTGTGAGCCCAGATAAGACTCCCTGTTTACCTTACAGACTAACATCGTAAATATTCTATAGACACTGAACAGACAAAGTGATGTGTGTGAGATAGTGTAAAAAACCCTCTTAACACTAACAATGGCCACTTTAAATCATTTATGATTTAGCATCACACACCAAAACATAGGATGTTCATCCTGGGAACAGAATCGGTGACAAACTGCAAATGAAAAGATAAAGACAAACAAAAACATACAGATTTCATTTTATTCTTTCCCTACATGCATATAATCCTTCATCATCACCACTCCAATCGAGGCCTTTATGGCCTGTCTTACCATCGTCATCAAACATGGCAACATACAAAGTATAATTCCAACAATAAATAAAAGAATCATTCCTAAAACAAAAAAGTGTTCAACACTCGTAAACAAACTCTTAATCTTCTCAAAAAAACTTTGTTCAGCAGTTGTTTCACGTTCTCCAAGACATCATGAGACAATTGTTTCTCAGTGCTTGTTCAGTATGTCTATTAGCAGTATTATAAGGTATACGTAAGAGTCTACTCTCTGAATAATGTGTTTAAGAGAATAAGAAAAATTCGGAGTCTAGTTACAACTATGCACATATAGTTATAGAATTTAGACCTAGAGCGGGTATCAGGGTACGCTAAACAAAACAGTCGAGTGAGTCAGATCTTCACCCCGGAGGTGGCCCCCTTTCTACTATAAAGAAAGGATCTTTCCGTGGGCTCTCAACTGTTTCAGCCCTGAATACTCACTTAGGTGGGCTTCTTAGGCCAACAGACCAATTAGTGCATAGAATCAGTGGGTGCTGTTTTGATCCTGCTTGCGTGTATCCACTGTGGCTGATAATCAGTCAGAACTCCAGTTCTGGTTACAGCTAGAACAGTCACTGGACCCAGATACTTCGGCTCAACGACCTTGGTAGGCTTCAGACTTCTTATCAGGACCTGCTGATTAGGCACAAAAGGGTGTGTGGGCTTATCTGTGGGCAGAGGAAGAGTTAGTGAGACATCAGCACTGATAGAATTCATTATCTCAACCAGGGCAGAAACGTAGTCGTCCACCATCACTTTCAGGTTACCTAAGGAAGAAATGCCAGTGCGTCCCCTGACCCATAGGGTCGGGAAAGGTTAGAACATAAAACTTTCAAAGGTTAGTTTTGTTGAAGATAGGGTCATTTTCATTTCTGTGAGTACTACCAGGAGTAACACGTTCCTTAATGGTTCTGTTTGTTCTCTTTACCACTCCAGCTGACTGTGGGTGATAGGGAATATTAAAATGCTAAGCTTTTAGCCAAAAGTTGTGTTACTTTAGAAGCAAAAGGTGTGCCGTTATCACGTTCAATCACACTAGGAATACCAAACCTAGAGATGATCTCTTTCGTTAATATTTTGACAACCGTTTTAGCATTCTCTGTCACACATGCAAATGCTTCTGGCCATTAACTGAATCTGTCAACTATAACCAACATGTATCTCAAATTTCCTACAGGTGGCATATGTGTAACTAAAAGTCGCCTATGAGATAAAAATGTGCTATGGGCTTTCCATCGGCTGTTTTGAAGTCTCTTTACTTCCATGTTTCGGCAAAATCATGCACAACACCAGGGGTCCCCAAACTTTTTCCAGTGAGGGCCACATAACTTTTCCCTTCTCTGATGGGGGCCAGGGTCAGTTTCTAACAGAAAAAGTGTGACAATCGCAGGGGCCCCTAAATGTAATCATTTATTGTTTTCCAGAAAACATGCTGACACTCCAGCACACCACACATATCCAAATATTAATAACCCTTTCTGAGATCAAATAACCCTCTCTGGGTTCTTCACAGAATAAAATAACGCAGAAAATATAGCCTAATAACACTATTTATGAAATAAAAAAAAATCAAATAACCCTCTCTGGGCACAATCCTAGGTAAAAGTTCAACTTCACTTGTCAGAGCAGAATCTCAAATCTTACCTATGTACTGTATGTTCATCAGTGTGAATTGTGGGCCTGCATCTGGCTGGTGAGAAGTTGAATGTCCGGTTCCATTCTAGTCACAGCCAGTCTCAAACACTGATGCAAATGTTCATCTGTCAATCTTGATCTCGTTGGAGTTTTCAGGAGTTTCATGCGTGAAAAGGTTTGCTCGCAGATATACGTGCTGCCCAAAAGTGTGGACATCTTCATTGCGTGTTTTTTTATGTTAGGGTAGGTGTCATTTGGGAGGGCAGCATAGAAGTCAATGAGACTGTTGGGCTTGAATGCGTCTTTCAGAACATCACAGTTCTGTAACTCGGCCAGCTCAAACTGATAAGAAGGCTGGGCTTCATCGATGTCGGCAACAAAAGGGTTCTGAAAAAGACGGATTTCTTTTGCATGAACATGTAGTTCACGGAATCGTACACCGAACTCCGCCTTCAGCATTTCCAGTGCTTCCACACACTTTTTACCTGGGAACGCGACAGCTGGCTTTTCTGCTGAAAAGCTTTGGGTAGCAGGGAGATGGGTGAAGTTGTGCTTTTTCACTTGTTCCAAAACTAGCGCTAGTTTCACCTCAAATGCTTTTATGTGGGAATACATGTCGCAAATGAGTTTCCCCTTCCCTTGTAGCTGCAAGTTAAGGCCGTTCAGCATTTCTGTCACGTCTGTTAAAAATGCGAGGTGCCATTTCCATGCTGGGTCTATCAGCTCTGGGACCGTTTTGCCTTTTGACCGAAGAAATGCGTTAATTTCAGGTAGCAGCTCGTAAAAACGCCTCAAAACTTTGCCGCGGCTCAACCATCGGATCTCTGTGTAGTACAGCACATCTCCGTACGCAGACTCCAGTTCAGACAGGAATTGTTTGAACTGCCTGTGTTTAAGTCCATTTGCTCTGATGAAGTTTATGCACGATACCACAACCTTCATGACAGAATCCCACTTCAACACTTTGCAGCACAGCGCTTGCTGGTGAATTAGGCAGTGTACTTGTAGCGGGCCGGTGAGACCCCGTTCTTCCATCTCCCGGTTCATGCGTCCTATTAAACCCCGAGACGCGCCCACCATACTAGGTGCCCCATCAGTCGTGATGCTGGCAAGCTTTGCCCAGTCCAGATCCAACTGTTGCATGGTTTGACATACCTTGTCAAAAATATCCTCCCCAGTCGTAGTGCCTTTCAGGCTTTGTAGGGCTGCCAGCTCCTCGCACATCTTAAAGTTTGCGGTAACTCCACTTACCGCAAACTCTACTTGCCGACAGACTCACGGCATTAAAGACATCTTTCTTCTCGGGACAGACCTCCTCCACGACAACATTCAAAATTTCTTGACAAACTCTCCTTCAGTGAAAGGTTTACCGCAGCTTGCTATCAGCTGAGCAACACGGAAGCTGGCCCGAACTGATGCTTGGTTCAGCTGAGTTTGCCGTACAAATGTAGTCTGCTGAGCTAACAGTCCAGTTTTTAGCTTTGAGATTTTTTCTGCTCGCATTTGGCCTTGCAAGCTAGCTTACTTGTCTTTGTGATGGGATTCATAATGTCGGCGCAGGTTGTATTCTTTGAATACCGCCACCTTCTCTTGACAGATGAGACAAACAGCCTTTTCTTTGAATTGAACAAAAAAATAATCGTGTGTCCACTGCGGGTTAAATACCCTGCATTCTGAATAAATTTTTCTCTTACCCAACCTTTTTGCCATTATTCCGTTCTGGGGGGGGTCACGTTCACGTTCTATGACTGGAGTATGGGTGGCCATAAGGGTAAAAATGTGCTGGGGCAAAGTGTGGTCGTAAAAAAAAAATCACGTTCAGGGGGCCGGGTCAAATGTGGAGACGGGCCGTGTGCGGCCCGCGGGCCGTAGTTTGGGGACCCCTGCACAACACCATAAGCAGATTTAGAATCAGTGTATAAAGTCACTACTTTACCTTCAGACAACTGACATGCTCTTGTAAGTGCGACCAACTCTGCAGCTTGTGCTAAAGTGTATGGTAATGATTTAGCTTCAACTATTACATTAGGTAATCTTACAACCGCATATCCACATAAATACACATCATCAAAAGGTTTTGAACATGAACCATCTACATATAAGCAATCCCCCTCT
Source organism: Silurus aristotelis (assembly GCF_946808225.1). Classification (NCBI taxonomy): domain Eukaryota; kingdom Metazoa; phylum Chordata; class Actinopteri; order Siluriformes; family Siluridae; genus Silurus; species Silurus aristotelis. The sequence continues at coordinate 33,431,326 of NC_139578.1, forward strand.
TCCAGGGCCGTATCTAAAAGATTGGGCCTACAAGAGGTCTCTCGTTCAATGTGTTTAAGGCAATCATGTTCGTCGTTAAAACCATCTACGTCAATATCGTCTAGCAGATCACGCAAATCAGTGAAACATGCAGGTAGTTACTGTAATTTAAAAGAGGCAGATGTAGAGGACAGAGAAGTATGGAGACAGATGATCCGTGGTGGCGACCCCTATTGGAAGCAGCCAAAAAGAAGAAGAAGACTTTGTGATGTATATATTTGTACGATGTTTCTATATATTTGCACATTTATTTTTATTTACTGCTGTAATGTGGAAATTCTCCCACTGTGGGATGAATTAAGGTATATCTTATCTTTCAAATTATCTTGTTTTTTTCTCCCCTAAAGGTACCCTTGCTGGCCAAACCTGTGTTTTTGTAAGTTTACATTTTGATTTCTTCTGACAGTGTTGCCTTGTTTTGTGCCTACTGATGTTTCTTGAATTATGTTGATACTTTTTCTTGGGACATGGTTGTCATTTAATTGCTACTTTTTTACACACCTTCTTCCATTTATGTGTACTGATCCCTGTTTTTCTTTTCTCTGCTCTTCTATATTTTTCCAAAATCACTCACACAGCCACTCCTATGGTGCTTTGTCTGAGCATTCACTTCAATCTTGGATGACCCTGGTTCGAGAACCAGTTGTAACAGGAGAGGTAAGTGGAGCAGAAATAGAAGATGAAGGTATCAGTAGAGAAGTTGTAGAGCATCAGAGGAAATGTGGTGCAGTGTTATATCTCCAAATGACAGGTAAAAACCTTAAACACATAATATAGTTTTTTTCCTGGTTTGTTTTATGTCTATGTTCAAAAAAGTTATATAATTCCTCTCAACAGAGTTTAGACTGATGGTAAGTCTGCGACTTAGTAAATCAGTGTAGATTCGAAGCTCTTTTATATCTCATACCTCATGTCTGAGCAGACACACTACCTGGATGGCTCAAGGTTCTTAAATTTTAACCTTCAAATAGGAAAATGACAAACAAATACAGTAATCTTCCCATCCACGGATGAGAAAGAGTAATTCAGCTTTATTAAAGTCACTCAGTCTGACCCCAAAGAGCTCTCCAAAGAAAAACTATTAAACAGCAATGGCACAAGTCAACTGTTATCAAGTGAAAAAAAAAATATATATTTTTTTTACACCCTGAGAAATTGACATATTTTCTCCTCATAGACAATTTGCATTCTCCAATAATCTAAAGAGGTCTTGCATACATCTCCTATTTATTTATTTATTTTTACAAACAATCTAGTTATTCTCTTCTTCTGTCTTGGAAGTCTCTTTTACTTCCCTTCATTGCTAGTTTACATGTCTTTTTATACTTCAAAAGCATATCCTGTTGTTTTCACACCTTTTCTCTTAAGATCTCTTTTGTTTGCACTTTTGCCAAAAATATCTCGTTTTCGCCACACCTTGTCTAAAAAACATCATACTTTTTCACACCTTGGCTTTAATCAACTTTAGATTATATATCTCAGCGCTCTAGTCTTAACACCTCAGCTCTTTTTCTGGACATCCTTTGCAGTTTTTCAACATCTCGTTGCTGTGAAATATCTTTTTACATGTTACCAAAGTTCTTTTACCTTCTTTATATGGGTTAAGTTATTGTTTAAATGCATGAAGCTCACATAAAGCTTGGAGTACTAGATACTTTTATTATAGAGATTGCTTTTATTATATATTCAAGTCAAGTCAAGAAGCTTTTTTTGTAATTTCTACCGAATATCGCTGATGCAATACACAGCAAAATAAGACCATGTTCTTCCAGAACCCTGGTGCTACATAAAACAACATAGAGCTACATCACACAACATAAAGCTGCATAACAAAACACAGTTAAGGAGTTAAGGACTAAAGTAAGTGTCCTCACCATATAAAGTGCATCGTGTGCAATCGAGTGCAAACAAAAAACAGTGCAGACAGACAACACAAGACAGTGTGGGACAGATACACAAAACACAAAATAGCATCAACCAGTAAACTTATTAAATACTATGTTATACACTAATGTGTAAAAAAAAAAAAAAAGAACTATAAACAAGAATGTATTTGTAAACATGAACAAAGTTGTGCAAAAACAGCAGTAGCAGCAGTTGAGAGATGTAAAACAGCATGTAAACAGTATAATATGATTCTTCTTCTTCTTCTTCTTCTTCTTTTTCTTCTTCTTTCGTCTTCTCTTATTATGGGGTGCCACAGCGGATTATCCATCTCCATACCCACCTGTCCTCTACATCTGCCTCTTTTAACCCAACTACCTGCATGTCTTCCCTCACCACATTCATAAACCTCCTCCTTGTTCTTCCTCTTTTCCCCCTCCCTGGTGGCTCCATCCTCAGCATTCTCCTACTGATATACCCCATGTCCCTCCTCTGCACATGTCCAAACCATCTCAATCTCGCCTCCCTCACCTTGTCTCCAAAACGTCATACATGCGCTGTCCCTCTTACAAACTCATTTCTAAACCTGTCCATCGTCGTCACTCCCAATGAACATCTTAACATCTTCAGCTCTGCTACCTCCAGCTCCACCTCCTGTCTTTTACACAATGCCACTGTCTCTAATCCATACAACATCTCCGGTCTCACCACAGTTCTATAAACTTTCCCTTTCATTCTTGCAGATACTCTTCTATCACAAATCACTCCTGTCACTCTTTTACACCCACTCCACCCTGCCTGCACTCTTTTCTTCACTTCTCTAACACACACTCCATTACTTTGCACTGTTGACCCCAGGTACCTGAACTCCTCCACCTTCTCCACCTCTTCTCCCTGCAACCGCACCACTCCACTGCCCTCCCTCTCATTCACACACATGTACTCTGTCTTACTCCTACTGACTTTCATTCCCCTTCTCTCCAGCACATACCGCCACCTTTCCAGGCTCTTCTCAACCTGCTCCCTACTCTCACCACAAATCACAATATCATCTGCAAACATCATAGTCCAGGGAGACTATTGTCTGACCTCGTCCGTCAATCTGTCCATCACCACTGCAAACAGGAAAGGGCTCAGGGCCGATCCTTAAAGCAGTCCAACCTTCACCCTGAACCAGTCTGTCGTACCTACTGCACACTTCACTGCCGTCACACTGTCCTCATACATGTCCTGCACCACCCTCACATACTTCTCTGACACACCTGACTTCCTCATACAATACCACAACTCCTCTCTCCACTCTGTCGTACGCTTTCTCTAAATCCACAAATACACAATGCAATTCCTTCTGTCCTTCTCTTTACTTCTCCATCAACATCCTCAAAGCAAATAAGGCATCTGTGGTACATCTCCCTTATGCTTAAAGATCGTTACCAGCACACTCCATCTTCATTCCTCAGGCATCTTCTCACCTTCCAAAATCCTGTTAAACAATCTGGTTAAAAACTCCACTGCCATCTCTCCTAAACATCTCCACGCTTCTAATGGTATGTCATCTGGTCCAACCGACTTTCTATTCTTCATCCTCTTAATCGCTGCTCTCACTTCCTCCTTACTAATCCTATCTACATCCTGCTTCACCAACTCAACATCATCCAACCTTCTCTCTCTCTGATTTTCCTCATTCATCAGCTGCTCAAAAAACTCCCTCCACCTTCTCAACACATTTCCCTCTCCATCTTTTATTGCTCTAACTTGCAGTACATCCTTCCCAGCTCGGTCCCTCTGCCTGGCCAATTGGTTTAAATCCTTTTCTCCTTCCTTAGTGTCCAACCTCTCATACAGATCCTCATATGCCTTTTCCTTGGCTTTTGCCACATCCCTTTTTACCTGCTGCCGCATCTCCTTGTACTCCTGCCTACTTTTCTCATCACTCTGTCTATCCCACTTCTGTTTTGCCAACCTCTTTCTCCTTATGCTCTCCTGCACTTCCTCATTCCACCACCTTGTCTTGCTTTCTATTTCCAGATGTCACACCAAGTACTTTTCTAGCTGCCTCCCTCATCACTCCTGCAGTAGTTGCCCAATCACCCAGCACCTCTTCACCACCACCAAGCCCCTGTCTGACCTTTTCCCTGAACCTCACACTACAGTCTTCCTCCTTCAGTTTCCACCATCTTATTCTTCTTTCAGTCCTTACTCTCCTCCTCTTCTTCTTCGCCTCCAAAACCATCCTACAGACTACCATCCGATGCTGTCTAGCTACACTGTCCCCTGCCAACACCTTACAGTCTACAATTTCCTTCAGGTTGCATCTCCTGCATAGCACATAGTCCACCTGTGTGCACCTTCCTCCACTCTTATACGTCACCCTATGATCCTCCTTCTTCTTAAAATACGTGTTTACCACTGCCATTTCCATCCTTTTAGCAAAATCTACCACCATCTGCCCCTCCACATTCCTCTCCTCAAAACCATACCTACCCATCACCTCCTCATCACCACTGTTCCCTTCACCTACATGCCCATTAAAGTCTGCCCCAATCACCAATCTTTCATTCCTAGGTACACCATCTACCACTTCATCTAACTCACTCCAGAATCTTTCCTTCTCCTCCATCTCACAGACAACTTGTGGAGCATAGGCACTGATGACATTTATCATCATCCCTTCAACTTCCACCTTCATGCTTGGTCCAAGATGGCGGTGCGGCAGTAGCTCGCAGCGGCCGCTCCGGACCCAAAATGGTGCTACTCTATATTTTGTGTATTGTGTATTGTCCTGCACTGTCCTGTGTTGTCTTGCACTGTCTTGTGTTGTCTTTTGCACTGTTTGCACCAGCTGAACACATGCACTTTATGTGGCGAGGATCTTAGTTCTCGGCCCTGTGTCTTTCTGTTCTGTACTGTTTGTTTTATGTTGTTCTATGTAGCACCTGGGTTCAGGAGGAACATTGTTTCATTTCACTGTGTACTGCATCAGCTATATATGGTTGAAATGACAATAAAAGCTTCTTGACTTGACTTGACTTCACGATCATTACCCTATCAGAAACTCTCTTCACCTCCAATACACTCTTGCTGTACTCTTCCTTCAGAATCACACCTACACCATTTCTCTTTCCATCCACACCATAATAAAACAGTTTAAACCCACCTCCAATGTTCCTGCTCTTACTCCGTTTCCACTTGGTCTCCTGAATACACAACATATCTACCTTTCTCCTCTCCATCATATCAGCTATCTCTCTCCCTTTACCTGTCATAGTACCAACATTTAAAGTACCTACCCTAACCTCTACTCTCCTACACTGCTCCTTTCCCTGCCGTCTCTGTAGACATCTTCCTCCTCTCCTCCTCCTCCCTCGGCCAACAGTAGCCCAATTTCCACCGGTACCCTGTCGGCTAACGATACCTGTGGTCTCATTTGTCTCATTTGTGATCCGCATATTTAATTTGGCACATGTTTTACGCTGGATGCCCTTCCTAACACAACCCTCCCCATTTACCCGTGCTTGGGACCAGCACTAAGAGTGCACTGGCTTGAGCATCCATAATGGCTGGGTTCCCTTGAGTGTATGGTAAATACCAGAAATGTGAATGTAAATGTTAGAGATAAGTGCAACAGTGGATTTGAATGGTGGCATCAGTAGAGTAGGGGGAGAGGGTGATGGGTTTAGTGGTACAGTAGTAAAAGCTACAAGGATCAGTGCAGCAGTGGTAGAAGCTTAGAAGGAACAGGGTGCAGTGGTACAGGATGGAGAGCTGACTGGAGCAGTGGTTGTTGATGGAAGGAGCAGCGGGAGGATGGAAGGATCAGTAAAGAAATGCTGGAGGATAAATTGATTAGATGAGCTTTGGTAGAGGATGGATCATAGGGAACATGGTACAGTAAAACAGGATGTAGGGAACAGTGGTAAAGGATTGCAGGCATTAGTGGAACAATGGTAGAGCATCAGATGTGGTGCTCATTTTGTAAGAGAGAAATCGGATTAGCATATGTGAGAAAAAGGACAGTTGAAACGCCATGAGAGATAAAATGGTTTTCCAGAGGACAGGACAGGACAGGAAGTCTCTTCAATATTAAAACAGCTAAACAAACCCCAGGGCAGACTCCTTTCAATGCATGACATATAAAAAAACATAGCTGTTCTGAGATGTTGTAATGACTGTCGTAAAATCCTCTGCGATACGGTTACCAAACCACAAAGTTAGTTCAAATGTTCTCCAATGCACATGTGTAGAAGTTTCTTAGGCAGTCACCTTAGGAAGTTAACGTCGCTTTTATGTTTCATCAGGTGGTTGTTTTGTGTTCCATGACCAGGATTTTAACACGGATCACGTTTTACCATGATTAAATTCAAGCTTACTTGTCTTTATTTTTTATTTGTGTTTACGATTAAACGGTTTTGTGGAAGTGTAAAGTGAAATCTTGCATCCTTATCATTTTAAGTGACAACCACAGTCATCTTCTAGCTGGGGGATGAGCTTTGTCCTTTCTTACTCAAAGAGGAAATGTTTTTCTTATCTTCAAATCACCCTCCTAACCCTTTCACCACACTACACATTCTTCCTCCTTTTCTGATTGGCTGTAACCCCCGAGTGGGGATCATATCTATTCTTTTACATTTAAACGATAACAACAAAATGAACATTATCTTCATCAGCAGGAGCCATGTTCTACCGTTCTCTTCTGCTGGTTCTCCTGGCGCTCTCCTGCCTTCAGTCCTTCACCGTGGCACAGAGTAAGATTTTTATTTGTGTATTTTAAATATTCAGCTTAAACGATTATCATGCTTAAATTTAATATATGTGCTTGTGTGTTCACCTTTAATGAATCTGTTGTTTTTTTCTTTTGCTGAAAGATTCTCACATAAAATGAGAACATTCTTGCATTTTATTATAGTTTGAAAATTGATTCATTTAATTTGTTTTTATATATTATTATATTTATTTATTTTATTATAATGTTGTTATTATAGTCATATAATACACAAAGAAATCTGACCTGATTGTTGGATAAAAATAATTCAAATAATTAATCATTAATATTTATATAATTGTAATCATTACTATATATTGAGTTAGAACATTTATATTTGTTACATTTAGGATATTTACTAAATCCTTACACATAAGATGTTACGGTACTGTGCAATAGAACAACTAGATCGTTTTAGGGAAAAGTATAACAAAAATATGAAATTATTTTGGAGTTTTTTTAGTAGAATATAATCTGAAGATACAGCAAACGTGTATACAGAATAAAACATAAATAAATAAATAAATAAAAAGCTTAAATAGTCTAAAGAGTCAAATATTTATTGTGATTTAACACCACTTCTGAACTCAAAAAACACTTGGCGACGTCTGATGCAGATCCTGAAAAATGCCTCATGACTTTGACATAACTTCAGTCAGAAATAAATGAGAAGATAATTAAATATTTTGTTACAGGTGCGAATAGAGCATCTTTGTGCTGTTTCGAGTTTCATAAAAGACCAATGAAGGCAGCGAACATCAGGGCTGTTAAAAGAACAAGATTCGACTGTACACTTCGTGGAGTCATGTACAATTTCAACCTGCTTCTATTTTTTTTAGATAATTGAAATAATGTGATTCACAGATCACAGTTCTACCCTGATCTTATCTTTTTTTACCCTACAGTTTCACAACAAAAAAAAGATTGCAGATTTGTGTGGACCCTGAGGTGGAGTGGGTGAAGAAGATCATCAAAATAAAAACACCAGCTTTGCCTTAAGCATCAGATTCAAATGAGATTAAAATGGTATTTAAAGCAAATTGATGTCTTGCCTAACAGGAAAATGATTAATAATTTTTTTTTTTATTAGACATGCACAATTTATGCACAACCGCACTGATTATTTTAGTACAAATTAAAGCACATTTATAACTCACAGCCTCTCATTTTGCTTCCCAACATTGTCTTTTTTAGAAAACTAATAAAGGAGGCTACAAAGTTTTTTTGTTTTTCTGCAGTGGAATGACCAAGATGTAAAGATCATCAAAAAACAGGAACAATATCTAGAAAGAGTTTGAATGTAATCAGTATCAGGATCTTGATGAGATGGTGGTGGAACGTGCACTAATAAATGGATTTACTATCACAAAAAGAGAAAAAGGTTTAGAGAAACAGAAATTTGAAATTTGAATCACTACCATATACCTACTGGCTCCACTCCAGGGCAGGGGACACTCGCACACCACAGCGTCCCACGTACTAAACACTGAACACCGAAGAATACTGCCACCAAGTGAAGAGAAAGAGTTTGTCCCTCACATTATTACTGGTCACCCCAACACTCAGAGAGGAATCAAACTACAGTTTAGTCACACTAACTGACACACTCATAAAAAAAACCCCTAAAAATCAACAAACAAAAAAAGAAAGAAAACCAAGGACAAGAGAAACACTGCTGAAAAGAGATAAACCACACAAGGGTATAAAAAAACAACACAATACAGGACACAAAATCGCAAAAATGAATTACAAGAAAAGATTCCAAATGACAAAAAAAAACCCCACAACAAACAACACAAAAAAACACCTTAAAACACAAATTCAGAACACTACGGTGACTGTTGAGTGATAATCTGGATCTTTCAAACCCTCGAAAGAGATAAAATGTACGCAGTCGTTTAAGTTGAATCACTCACATCTGGGACCCTGTTGAACCAGAAACCCACTACAATAAAACTCAGGGCCTCAATTCCTAATTTGTATGTAATATGTAAGAAAAATTCTGATCAATCATTTAAAATATTTTTTACTAAAGACTAAAGACTAATACTAAAGACTAAAGAAATAAATGTGTTCAGCCTCGACTTGAACACTGTGACTGTGTCTGAGTCACGAACACTGATTGGAAGGTTGTTTCATAACTGTAGGGTTTATAAGAGAAACATCTGCCTCCTGCTGTAGTCTTCATTATTTGAGATACCAACAAATAGCCTGCACCTTTAAAAATGAGATGTTAAGGGGTCTAGTGTTTATTTTGTAACACACACACACACACACACACACACACACACACACACACACACACGCACACACACACACATGCACACACGCACACATGCACACACATGTACTGTATATATATATATATTTTTTTTTATCTTCTAATATCATTATGTGAATGCTGATCTAATGGAGCCAGCTGATGATGTCATCTCATTTGTGTTCGAGCAAAAAAAATTAAAATAATTATGAAAAAAAAAAACCTGTCTGTTTTACAATGTTTACACATTACATCATGTTTTTACACTCTGGTAAATATTTTATTTGCATTTACATGGTAAAATTACTTAGTAAGTTTACGGTTGTTCATATCAGTCTGCCCAAATCTCTGTTCTAAAGCAGTAGGCTGGTGAAGAAGTTTATTGTAGATACACATCACATACCTGAACGTCCACGTGATTGTATAGTGTGTTGTTGTTCTGGGTGATTCTGTTGATTTTTTGCAGCTTAATTAGAGAAACTTGTTGAGATACCATGACCTTGTAATGTTTGAGGATAGCATGTGCTTGGGTGCATCCGTGTTTAGGCAAAACTGATTCATGAGTTCACCTGTGATAGAAAAAAAAAAAAAGGAGAAAACTTTTTTTTCTTTTTTTTTTTATTCAAAATCACTTCAGTCTGTGTGTTAAAACTGATCAACAGTAGAACCAGCAGAACCAAATGACTGTTGGAGAACTGATGGTAATGGTGGAAAAGCACTGAATAAATGAAAGGATGAAGGCTGTCGAGGATACAAGTGTCAAGAGAAAACAGTTTTATTAGACAGACAACTCATATGTGTCTTTTACCTACAGCATGTACAGCTCTTGTGCACTGGTGCAGAGAACAAGCTGTAGCAGAACATGCTGACCACCACCACAAGGGCAGTAAAGAATTTGCACACACACTTAAAAAATAATTTAGTAGTTTGGAAAAACCTTGGATTGGCCTTGGATTGGTCATATCAAGGATCCACAAGCATAGCTGGATCCACATGCAGCTATAGAAAGCCTGTGGAACTCCAAACCTGGCAAACAGCACTGGATAAGGTTCTTCTTGTACTAGTTCACTGTTTGAACCCACCAGTGGAAGCTCCAGGTCACTACAGGAATCAGGGGGGTCAATATTTTGGCTTTTTTTGTGTATGATCTGATGACTTTTCAAGCCAAGATCATTCCTAAGGCTGGCCATAACTCCTCACATGACCTGATTAGGATCCTAACCTATAAGATTTACCATATTGTACCTAGTTTTCTTTCTATAGTAGCAGTTACAATCCACATTGTAAGATCTTCCTCATGTTCTCAGCACAGTTTGAATGGTTGCATCACAGAGACCACAATGTTTTTCAAGATTACAGTGTCAGAAGTCATTTGTATTGCAGGAAGCACCACTTGAGGGCGCCACTGCTCAGGAGCAGACACACAAACTCTAGGTGATGTAAATTCCATCTGTTTGTATTGAGGCAGTAAATATGACTCATGCAGATCACTAATATGTAGAATATTTCAGATCTGAAATAATTTGCAGACATATCTCTGATTCTGGGGGTGTTTTCTAAACTCTTATTCTACATTATGATTCCACACACTTCTGTTTGATTCTTTCTAAAAAAAATTTATTAACTCTGATTCTGATTCTCACATCGATGATGATGTGTGTTTGACATTTACTGTATTAACCAGATCCCCTTTATACAGAGTCACTGATCTCTCATTTATCACAACCTTCTGATCAGAAATCCAACCACTGACTTACTACTTCCTGGTTGTGAAGGGGGGATGGGGAGGTGATGTGTGTTTCAGATGGACATTGTTTATTATTTTATTGACTCTCAAATGAAGTCTTGAATGAATCCAACCTAAACACCACATGTGACTTTATATGTGTGATTTATTTTATATATATTATATAGACGTCCACTTACACAACCTTCACTGTGTCTACATTAATACACAGAAATAAACAATACACAATAACATCTTATAATACAGTCATTATTTATTCACATTAATACTTTTACAGGTTTTTATTGAATATAATCAAAGTCTTTTTCTGTATTGGTGCCTGATTAGAAAACTTTATAACTATATATAACTATATATATATATATATATATATATACCTGTGACTGCAGAGTCAAATAATAAATCAGATAAATGATCCTGGGCTCAAATTATGATTTAATATAAAATGTAAAAAAGATTCTTCCTGCTGAACTACAGAAAAATTGGACAAGCAATTTAAACACTTGATTCAATTTCGTTCAGGATCTGGTCAATTCTTCTCATGCATCTCTGCACCCACTCGAGTTCAGGATCTACACACACCTGACGGTTGTTCTTCAGGGTAAAGCTGCAGATTAGAGAGAAGATGTACATCAGTGTAGAACTGCAATAAAATCAGAAAATCTCACACACACACACACTCCAAACCTCCACCATTATATACAGTTATATTATATTACACACAATTATACAATAATAATGCACATGAAAATGATCACTTTTTATTATTATTCATTACAATCAATAAAAAGAACAATGAGGAGGTGAAAACTTACATGACTGCAGATTTTGTACACTGACGGTCTGTTACTTTATACCCTGTAATGACTCTGATAGGGATTGGAGTTCTCTGGTATCTGAAGCAGCATGAGTCTGGTCCATTTGAGTCTGTAAGAAAACATTTCCACATTCAGTTCTGTGATTAAATATTCAATAATAAGATATGAAGCACTTTTATATTCAGTATAAAATGCAGGTCTGATGTATCTGTTGCTGTAGTTCATGTTTATACTGAATTAATGCGCTCGTTCTGATACGTGTCTAAAGCAGAAACATATTAGAAACGTGTAATTGTTGATATGGTGACGTTTTCACTTAAGAGATTTTTATGTGAAAAGGATGGAAGAAGTCACCAGTGTCAGCACTGTTTTCTGTTTGTTTTTTGTAAATCGAACATAGCATTAAACATTATAAAGATAAAAAATGCTGTGGTTTAGATAAAATAAAGAATCTTGGTAAAATAATCAACTTCAGACTGTAACAGTAACTTGTCTTCATCACGCTGCTCCATCACTCAGTATTTTACTGTAAACACTGAATATGTTTATAACCTGTTACTGGGAGCTACTGAGCAACTCATAAAACACTTGCGATCATCATAGATCTATAAATAATAATAATAATAATAATAATAATAATAATAATAATAATAATAATAATAATAATTAAATAACAAAATGAATGTTTTCTTACTCTGGGCCGTTGTAAAAGACTGAAGGCAGGTGAGAACCAGCAGAACCAGCAGGAGAACACGAGAGATCATGGCTGATGATGATGGTGATGATGGTGATGATGGTGATGTTGGTTATGTTGATGATGGTCACGATGTGAACAGAATAATACTAATGCAGATCCCCTTCAGTTTATATAGCTGTTTCAGAAGGGTGTGTGTGTGTGTGTGTGTGTGTGTGTGTGTGTGTGTGTGTGTGTGTGTGTGTGTGTGTGTGTAAGAAAGTTCCACTTTAAGTAAGAGACCAAAAATATCAGAGGAAGCTCATCTGCAGGTCTCATCTAAAATAAGAAAGAACTGAAAGTTTAATCAAAATGATCACAAACAACATCTACACACATCACTGCCAATTTCCCACCAATAATTCAATTCATTTTTATTGTTTTGTCCATAGTGCTTTTAATAGTGGACATTGTCTCAAAGCAGCCTTAATTGGCATAAAGAAGAAACCTTGCGAGGAACCAGAGGGAAGAGGGAACTTATTCGTTAACTGGGTGGCAACGAATGTCCTTTTATTACAAATAAACAATGTTTAGGTGCAGTGATGATGATCAGATGCAAACTGTAGTGCTGAGTCAGTGTAGCAGACTGTTGATATTAACTACAGTCCAAATCCATCCCCAAAGCTCCTGTGTTACTCCGGAGAACCAAAAGGTAACACAGACATGAGGATCTCTAGGATGAGAGACGCCACCACACCACCGTCAACAAACCTGAGTGAACGTGTGAGAGTGAGGAGACGACAGCATACAAACATCCCAGTTCCCCAAACACTCCATATCATGATTCCTCCAGATCTGCTCCTGAGGCTTTATGTCTGAGTCCTGAACACTATTCGGAAGGTTGTTCCATAACTGTGCAGTTTTATAAGAGAAACACCTTCCCCACTGCTGCCGTCTTCATACCAACAAATAGCCTGCTAATTTACATATCTATGTTTACTTCTAAAACATAGTGTGTTGTTTTTTCACCTTTTCTCTAAAAATCTCTCACGTTTGCAAGTTTTTTGCAAAAATAGCTTTTGTCACACCTTGTCTAAAAAAACATCTCGCTTTATCACACCTTGGCTTTAATTAACTCTAAATTAAACACCTCAGCTCTTTTTCTAAAGATCTCATGTTTTTTTTTATCTCGTTGTGCGGTGAAATATCTCTTACCAATCTTACCAAATTTCATTTATGAGATTACAAAATACATTTTTGGTTTTCTCTCTGCAGCGTCTCTAATCTACCGGAATGTCTATGTTTTTCCAAATCGTATAGAATTTCATCAATAACTGCTATTTGTCTACTACTAAGTATATCTAGTAAATAAGTGTTATATTACCAAACCTGCCTCTACTGAAATTAGCAATGATTCTTCTTCTTCTTCTTCGGGCTGCTCCCATTAGGGGCCTCTACATCTGCCTCTTTTAAACTAATGAAATTAGCAATGATTATGTAAGAAATAATGCTGTATAAAAAACTAAATCATGTGTGAGTGCAAAATAAATCATAAAAAATATAAAATAATGCTACTTCTTTTGCTTATAATATAAAATTAAGATGGCTCAAACTGAACTTTGTAACTCATATATGAATCTTGCCAAGGAATCATGCGTTTTTTATGTTTATCTATTTTCAGTCACGGATGTCTGCAGATGTCTCAAACACATCCTATGTGCAAACTCAATTCCCTTTCAGGAACTCGAGCTTCTTCGAAACGCTTTGGGAATGCGACTGCGTTATCCATGCTCTGAATAATAAGTCTAATCAGTCAAAATTGGAGGCAGGCTGTCAACAGTGAGGTGACGTCACGACCAGGAAGTATAAAACACAGATAAAACATTTTCCCACTGCATCACGCTGTCTGAGATCCTCCAGCACTGCTCGACTGGTACCACCTTCTCTCAGAATGAGAGGTACACTTCAAGGCTCTTCTCTGTTCTGGCACCGAGGTGGTGGAATGAACTTCCCCTAGATGTCCGTACAGCAGAGTCCCTGACTATCTTCAAGCGACGACTGAAGACCTACATCTTTCTGAAACACTTAAATTAGCACTTTCCAAGTTTGTAGAATCGAAGGGTTATATTTATATTAAGTTTAAAATCTTGCGTACCAGTGTAGATTTATTCATTACCAGAGACTCAAAGTACTTTTGTACGTCGTTCTGGATAAGGGCGTCTGCTAAATGACGTAAATGTAAATGTAAAACGCACATGGAGAGAAGCCGGCTGAACACCACCACAGGGGCAGTAAAGAATTTGTATACACACACTTTAAAAATAATTTTGTAGTTTGGAAAAACCTTAGATTGGCCTTGGATTGGTCAGTACCAAGAATTGTCAATGGCAGCTATAGAAAGCCTGTGGAACTCCAAACCTGGCAAATAGCACTTCTTGTACCACTTTACTGTTCAAACTCACCAGTGGAAGCTCCAGGTCACCACAGGGTCAATATTTCGGCTTATTTTGTGCATGATCTGACGACCTTCTGAGCCAAGATCATTCCTAAGGCTGACCGTAGCTCTTCACATGACCTGTTCAGGATCCTCACCTAAAAGATTTATTATTTTGTACCCATTTTTCTTTCTATAGTAGCAGTTACAATCCACATTGTAAGAACTAGTTCATGTTCTCAGCACAGTTTGAATAGTTGAGTCACAGAGACCACAATGTATTTCAAGACTGTCAGAAGTTTTTTTATTGCAGGAAGCACCACTTGAGGGCGGCACTGCTCAGGAGCAGACACACATAAACTCTAGGCGATGTAAATTCAATTTGTTTGTAGTGAGGCAGTAAATATGCAGATCACTAATGTGTTGAATATTTCAGATCCCAAAAACAATAGAATATAGATAAAATATCAAATGTTACAAGTGAGACATTTTGAAATGTCATGCCAAATATTGGCTCATTTTGGATTTCATGAGAGCTACACATTCCAAAAAAGTTGGGACAGGTAGCAATAAGAGGCCGGAAAACTTAAATGTACATATAAGGAACAGCTGGAGACCAATTGGCAACATGATTGGGTATAAAAAGGGCCTCTCAGAGTGGCAGTGTCTCTCAGAAGTCAAGATGGGCAGAGGATCACCAATTCCTCCAATTCTGCAGCAAAAAATAGTGGAGCAACATCAGAAAGGAGTTTCTCAGAGAAAAATTGCAAAAAGTTTGAAGTTTTCATCATCAACAGTGCATCATATCATCCAAAGATTCAGAGAATCTGGAACAATCTCTGTGCGTAAGGGTGAAGGCCGGAAAACCAAACTGGATGCCTGTGATCCTCGGGCCCTTCGACAGCACTGCATCACATACAGGAATGCTACTGTAATGGAAATCACAACATGGGCTCAGGAATTTTTTCAGAAAACATTGTCGGTGAACACAAGCCACCGTGCCATTCGACGTCCCCGGCTAAAACTCTATGAACAAAAAAGAAGCCATATCTAAACATGATCCAGAAGCGCAGGCGTTTCTTTGGGCCAAGGCTCATTTAAAATGGACTGTGGCAAAGTGGAAAACTGTTCTGTGGTCAAATGAATCAAAATTTAAAGTTCTTTTTGGAAAACTGGAACGCCATGTCATCCGGACTAAAGAGGATAAGGACAACCCAAGTTGTTCTCAGCGCTCAGTGTAGAAGCCTGCATCTCTGATGGTATGGGGTTGTATGAGTGCATGTGGCATGGGCAGCTTACACATCTGTTAAATCACAATCAATGCTGAAAGGTATATCCAAGTTCTAGAATAACATATTCTCCCATCCAGATGTCGTCTCTTTCAGGGAAGACCTTGCATTTTCCAACATGATGCCAGACCACATACTGTATTACCTTCTGGTTCTCCCTTTTAGTTATGCTGCCATAGCGAGTCTTGCCGGAGTCCAAACTGCACATTGACATTAACTTTCATACAACAATAAGGACACTTAATAATCCATATCCTTCTTTTCCTGTCACCCTCTTCTCTCTCTCTCTCTCTCTCTCTCTCTCTCTCTCTCTCTCTCTCTCTCTCTCTCTCTCTCTCTCTCTCTTTCTCTCTCTCTCTCTCTCTCTCTCTCTCAGTTGAGTTAAACATGCTCCTGAGGCTCCAGTGACCACTGTTCCTGCTCCTCTCCCCTCCGTGGATCTTCCCACTTCGTCCAGGTCTGCCTCTGGATAGTGTTCTCTTCGACTGGAGGCCACTCTGTGCAGCTTGGGACAGTTTCTCATCAGCACCTTGGGTGGTTCCATGAAATTCCGGAGTAAGAACGGGAGCTTTGAGGATGGATTGGACTGTAGTTAATGTGAACAGTCTGCTACACTCAGGAATACAGTTCCCTTCTGATCATCATCACTGCACCCCGCAACATTGTATATCTGTTTTAAATGGACATTCGGTGCGACCCAGATGAGGATGGGTTCCCTCTCGAGTCTGGTTCCTCTCAAGGTTTCTTCCTTATGCCATCTCGGGGAGTTTTTCCTTGCCACAGTTGCTCATCAGGGACAAACATACTTACAAAGAACATATTTACTTTAAATCACCACATTATCTGTGTAAAGCTGCTTTGAGACAATGTTCATTGTTAAAGGCGCTATACAAATAAAAATTAATTGAATTGAATTGAATACTGCATCAATTACAACATCATGGCTGCGTAGAAGAAGGATCCAGCCTGCAGTCCAGATCTTTCAACCATAGAAAACAATTGGCGCATCATAAAGAGAAAGATGCGATAAAGAAGACCTGAGACAGAGTAACTAGAAGCCTGCATTAGACAAGAATGGGAGGACATTCCTATTCCTAAACTTGAGCATCTTGTCTCCTCAGTCCCCAGACATGTACAGACTGTTATAAAAAGAAGAGAGGACGCCACACAGTGGAGACATGGCCTTATCCCAACTTTTTTGAGATGTGTTGATGCCATGAAATTTAAAATCAACGTATTTTTCCCCCTGAAATGATACATTTTCAGTTTAAACATTTGATATGTCATCGATGTTGTATTCTGAATAAAATATTGAAATTTGAAACTTTCATATCATTGCATTCTGTTTTTATTCACAATTTGTACAGTGTCCCAACTTTTTTGTAATCGGGTTTGTATTATATAGATGTCCACTTACACAACCTTTACTGTGTCTACATTAATACACAAAAATAAACAATACACAAAAACATCTTATAATACAGTCACATTAATACTTTTACAGGTTTTTATTGAATATAATCAAAGTATTTTTCTGTATTGGTGCCTGTTCAGAAAACTATATAACTAATATATATATATATATATTTATGTGTGTGTGTGTGTGTGTGTGTGTGTGTGTGTGTGTGTGTGTGTGTGCGCAGAGGCAAAGAATAAAAAAACTTTAATTTAAAATCCACTTTTTTTTAGCCCAGGATGATTTATCTGGTTTAAAAAAAATTTTTTACTATTTAAACATTCGATTCAGATCTGTTCAGGATCTGGTCAATTATTTTCATGCGTTTCTGCACCCACTCGAGTTCAGGATCTACACACACCTGACGGTTGTCCTTCAGGGTGAAGCTGCAGATTAGAGAGAAGATGTACATCAGTGTAGAAGTGCAAAAAAATCTGAAAATCTCACACACACACACTCCAAACCTCCACCATTATATACAGTTATATTATATTACACACAATTATACAATAATAATGCACATGAAAATGATCACTTTTTATTATTATTCATTACAATCAATAAAAAGAACAATGAGGAGGTGAAAACTTACATGACTGCAGTTTTTGTACACTGATGGTCTGTTACTTTATACCCTGTAATGACTCTGATAGGGATTGGAGGTCTCTGGTATCTGAAGCAGCATGTTGCTGGTCCATTTGAGTCTGTAAGAAAACATTTCCACATTCAGTTCTGTGATTAAATATTCAATAATTCGATATTAAACACTTTTATATTCAGTATAAAATGCAGGTCTGATGTATCTGTTGCTGTAGTTCATGTTTATACTGAATTAATGCGCTCGTTCTGATACGTGTCTAAAGCAGAAACATATTAGAAACGTGTAATTGTTGATATGGTGACGTTTTCACTTAAGAGATTTTTATGTGAAAAGGATGGAAGAGGTCACCAGTGTCAGCACTGTTTTCTGTTTGTTTGGGTTTTTTTGGGGGTTTTTTTGTAAATCTAACATAGCATAAAATATTATAATGCTAAAAAATGCTATAGTTTAGATAAAATAAAGAATCTTGGAAAACTAATCAACTTCAGACTGTAACAGTAACTTTTTCAGTCACTCAGTATTTTACTGTAAACACTGAATATGTTTATAACCCGTTACTGGGAGCTACTGAGCAACTCATAAAATAGCTCAACATTTGGCGATCATGATAGAGCTATAAATAATAATAATAATAATGATAATAATAATAATAAGTATAATTATAACTATATTTAAATAACAAAAATAATATTTTTCTTACTCTGGGCCATTGTAAAAGACTGGAGGCAGGTGAGAACCAGCAGAACCAGCAGGAGACCACGAGAGATCATGACTGATGATAATGAGGATGATGGTGGTGATGATGATGATGATGGTCACGAAGTGAACAAAATGATATTTATGCAGATCCCCTTCAGTTTATATAGCTGTTACAGAAGTGTGTGTGTGTGTGTGTGTGTGTGTGTGTGTGTGTGTGTGTGTGTGTGTGTGTGTGTGTGTGTGTGTGTGTGTGATAGAAAGTTCCACTTTAAATAAGAGACCAAAAATATCAGAGGAAGCTCATCTGCAGGTCTCATCTAAAATAAGAATGAACTGAAAGTTTAATTAAAATGATCCAAACAACATCTACACACATCACTGCCAATTTTCTGCCAATAATTCAATTCAAATAAATTTTTATTGTTTTTGTCCATAGTGCTTTTAACAGTGGACATTGTCTCAAAGCAGCCTTAGTTGGCATAAAGAAGAAACCTGAAACAGACTCAAGATGGAACCTCATCCTCATCTGAGTGGCACCGAATGTCCATTTATTACAGATAAACGATGTTGAGGTGCAGTGATGGTGATCAGATGCAAACTGTAGTCCTGAATCAGTGTAGCAGACTGTTGACATTAACTACAGTCCAAATCCATCCTGTGTTACTCCGGAGAACCAGAAGATAACACAGACATGAGGGATCTCTGGAATTAGAGAGGCCACCACACCACCGTCAACAAACTTGAGTGAACGTGTGAGAGTGAGGAGACGACAGCATACAAATATCCCAGTTCTCCAAACACTCGATAACCATGATTCCTCCAGATCTGCTCCTGAGACTTTGACTATGTCTGAGTCCCAAACCCTATTCGGAAGGCATGTCCATGTTTACAGTGGAGCTTTATAAGAGACACATCTGTGCCAACCTCAACCGAACACTTCTTACCGCCAAGAGACAGAGCGTCGCGATGTGCTCTCCTCTGTGCGGGATCCCGCGCGGCGCCCTGGGTCAAAGCCCAGTGAGGTGGTAGATCTGAGGACTGTCATCTCCAGAAAGAGAGCTTCGGCCAAAAGGTCCTGACCAGACCTGTGGAGGGATGACCGGAGTCGCATTCCCAATGTGTTTCAACACAGCGTCTCGTTCCCCCAGGGAACTATATATATATATATATATATATATATATATATATATATATATATATATATATATATATATATATACAGTGAGGAAAATAAGTATTTGAACACCCTGCTATTTTGCAAGTTCTCCCACTTAGAAATCATGAAGGGGTCTGAAATTGTCATCGTAGGTGCATGTCCACTGTGAGAGACATAATCTAAAAAAAAAATACAGAAATCACAATATATGATTTTTAAACTATTTATTTGTATGATACAGCTGCAAATAAATATTTGAACACCTGTCTATCAGCTAGAATTCTGACCGTCAAAGACCTGTTAGTTTGCCTTTAAAATGTCCACCTCCACTACATTTATTATCCTAAATTAGATGCACCTGTTTGAGGTCGTTAGCTGCATAAAGACACCTGTCCACCCCATACAATCAGTAAGAATCCAACTACTAACATGGCCAAGACCAAAGAGCTGTCCAAAGACACTAGAGAAAAAATTGTAAACCTCCACAAGGCTGGAAAGGGCTACGGGGAAATTGCCAAGCAGCTTGGTGAAAAAAGGTCCACTGTTGGAGCAATCATTAGAAAATGGAAGAAGCTAAACATGACTGTCAATCGCCCTCGGACTGGGGCTCCATGCAAGATCTCACCTCGTGGGGTCTCAATGATCCTAAGGAAGGTGAGAAATCAGCCCAGAACTACACGTGAGGAGCTGGTCAATGACCTGAAAAGAGCTGGGACCACCGTTTTCAAGGTTACTGTTGGTAATACACTAAGACGTCATGGTTTGAAATCATGCATGGCACGGAAGGTTCCCCTGCTTAAACTAGCACATGTCCAGGCACGTCTTAAGTTTGCCAATGACCATTTGGATAATCCAGAGGAGTCATGGGAGAAAGTCATGTGGTCAGATGAAACTAAAATAGAACTTTTGGGTCATAATTCCACTAAACGTATTTGGAGGAAGAAGATTGATGAGTACCATCCCAAGAACACCATCCCTACTGTGAAGCATGGGGGTGGTAGCATCATGCTTTGGGGGTGTTTTTCTGCACATGGGACAGGGCGACTGCACTGTATTAAGGAGAGGATGACCGGGGCCATGTATTGCGAGATTTTGGGTAACAACCTCCTTACCTCAGTTAGAGCATTGAAGATGGGACGAGGCTGGGTCTTCCAACATGACAATGACCCGAAGCACACAGCCAGGATAACCAAGGAGTGGCTCTGTAAGAAGCATATCAAGGTTCTGGTGTGGCCTAGCCAGTCTCCAGACCTAAACCCAATAGAGAATCTTTGGAGGGAGCTCAAACTCCGTGTTTCTCAGTGACAGGCCAGAAACCTGACTGATCTAGAGAAGATCTGTGTGAAGGAGTGGGCCAAAATCCCTCCTGCAGTGTGTGCAAACCTGGTGAAAAACAACAGGAAACATTTGACCTCTGTAATTGCAAACAAAAACTACTGTACCAAATATTAACGTTGACTTTCTCAGGTGTTCAAATACTTATTTGCAGGTGTGTCATACAAATAAATAGTTAAAAAAATCATACATTGTCATTTCTGGATTTTTTTTTAGATTATGTCTCTCACAGTGGACATGCACCTACGATTACAATTTTAGACCTCTTCATGATTTCTAAGTGGGAGAACTTGCAAAATAGCAGGGTGTTCAAATACTTATTTTCCTCACTGTATATATATATATATATATATATATATATATATATATATATATATATATATATATATATATATATATATATATATATATATATATATGCTGACATGGTTTAAGTGTTGCTAGACTGCTGCTTCTAAAAAAACAAGCTGGCATAAAATACATTTCAGAATCAGAAATCAGAAATAGCGTTATTACCAAGTATGTTTACACACACAAGTAAATTGACTTGGTGACAGGAGCTTCCAGTGCAGGAGAAGTACAATTTACAATTTACAAGTGTGCAGTTTATAAATAGACCATTGGATTCTGTGTAAATGTGTCAGTTTTGATGGACAATGTGTAGTTATGTATATTTTAATTGTTCATGCTGAGTATAGCCTGCAGGACAGTGCTCTATAGGGCAAACCAGAAGGCAACAGTTTGAAGAGAGTGTGGGCTGTGTGTGGGGGTTCTTAAACTTCATACATATACAGTATTTCAAATTGGGAGATCAATCGTGTGTCTTAAAGCCATCTCTGTAGTAACCTCTTACAGACACAGACATTCTCATCCACAGAACAGAGGTCACATTGCCAGTAACCTCATCTATCCTTCTCTGTTTTCTCAGTCTCAAACAGTGGTGGTAGGAATTTTCAGTCTGCTGTAAGGAAAGCTGACTTTCTGGCACTTACTGAGACCTGGATAACCCCACAGAACAGTGCTACACCAGCTGCTCTGTCGTCTGCCTATGCTGTCTCTCATTCACCAAGAGAATCCAGTAGAGGCGGTGGTATGGGTTTACTGTTGTCACGGAGATGGTGTTTTACACCTCTCCCTTTCTTTCATCTAACCATGTCTTCTTTTTAATTCCATGCAGTTTCAGTTACCTCTCCAATCAACCTCTTCGTCATTGTCATCTACCGCACTCCTGGTCCCCTTGGAGACTTAGTAGAAGAGATGGACACACTGCTCAGTACTTTCCCTTCTGACAGAACCCCTCTGACAGTTCTTGGTGACTTCAACCTCCCATCTAACAAACTTCAGTCATCTTGCCTCCTGAATTTTCTGAATACCTTCTCCTTGACATTTAACAACTGCCCTCCAACACACAAGGGATGAAATG
Source organism: Silurus aristotelis (assembly GCF_946808225.1). NCBI lineage: Eukaryota > Metazoa > Chordata > Actinopteri > Siluriformes > Siluridae > Silurus > Silurus aristotelis. Next base: position 33,453,902 of record NC_139578.1, read on the forward strand.
TCCTGGACCTATATATATATATATATCAGTGGTGAGCGGTCAGGGCCAGCAAAGTTTTCTCTGCTGTCCTAAACACTATCAGAAGCACTGATCTATATTAACAACCTAAATTTTAATATTAGTCCATAAAATTGTATTAATTAACTCCCAACTGTTTATTCTCTTTATTTCGTAGCATTTTTCTTGACTGCACTGCTTCCAGTACTTGTAGGCGGATGTTAGATTATTTGTCCATTTAGATTTTAGCCTCTTTGTCCAGCCATGTCAATCTAATCTGCCCAGGGTCTTTAAAGTCAGTCCTGCTGGCCTTTTTTACTATAGAGAATATTATGAATGGGTCTGTTTCTTTTACCAATCAGATTTTATATTCGTCTCACAGGGCAGCTAGCTGGCCCACAATAACATTAGCATTTTTCTGTCCTCTTTTCTTTCAAAGGGAAACTGTTACAGCCGATTTCGACTGTTAAAACACATCTGTAGCTCGGCACACGTTAATACATCTGAGGATTACGCCTACGGAGAAAGAGAAATTGATTTGGTCTTGGACATACTTATAAATAAATTTTGAAGAAAAGCTAGACATCGTGAGGAGGTCGGCCAACTCCGAAGCTGGGAAAGAGTCTGCATCTCTGGTTTGTAGGTTGTATTTTATTTACATTTTTTAAGTTTTTGTAATGTTATTAGACAAATATTGGTTCTGAACTGCTCCAGATGTTGTAGGTGCACAGTTGTGGTTGTAGTGTTGAGGTTTGGAGTCTTAACTGGGTTTGTTGTTTTAGTAAAATGGTTTTCACCTCCAGATGTGAAATGTCTATCTAGTGTTGTTATATTGCATTTTTGTATTGTATTATTGCTTTCTATAATTGTTATGTGATAGTGGTGGTATTATAAGGTGGATTAAGTCAGGTACGTCCACACTGAAGGTCCAGGTACCAAATGCATGGCCCACTACTGATATATATACATATTGTCACATAATGTCTTTTCTGAAACAAAACAAAAAAAAAAAAATATATATATATATATATATATATATATATATATATATATATATATATATATATATATATACAGTGAGGAAAATAAGTATTTGAACACCCTGCTATTTTGCAAGTTCTCCCACTTAGAAATCATGGAGGGGTCTGGAATTGTCATCGTAGGTGCATGTCCACTGTGAGAGACATAATCTAAAAAAAAAAATCCAGAAATTACAATATATGATTTTTAAACTATTAATTTGTATGATACAGCTGCAAATAAGTATTTGAACACCTGTCTATCAGCTAGAATTCTGACACCCAAAGACCTGTTAGTCTGCCTTTAAAATGTCCACCTCCACTACATTTATTATCCTAAATTGATGCACCTGTTTGAGGTTGTTAGCTGCATAAAGACACCTGTCCACCCCATACAATCAGTAAGAATCCAACTACTAACATGGCTAAGACCAAAGAGCTGTCCAAAGACACTAGAGACAAAATTTTACACCTCCACAAGGCTGGAAAGGGCTACGGGGAAATTGCCAAGCAGCTTGGTAAAAAAAAGTCCACTGTTGGAGCAATCATTAGAAAATGGAAGAAGCTAAACATGACTGTCAATCTCCCTCGGACTGGGGCTCCATGCAAGATCACACTTTGTGGGGTCTCATTGATCCTAAGAAGGGTGAGAAATCAGCCCAGAACTACACGGGAGGAGCTGGTCAATGACCTGAAAAGAGCTGGGACCACTGTTTCCAAGGTTACTGTTGGTAATACACTAAGACGTCATGGTTTGAAATCATGCATAGTACGGAAGGTTCCCCTGCTTAAACCAGCACATGTCCAGGCACGTCTTAAGTTTGCCAATGACCATTTGGATGATCCAGAGGAGTCATGGGAGAAAGTCATGTGGTCAGATGAGACCAAAATAGAACTTTTGGGTCATAATTCCACTAAACGTGTTTGGAGGAAGAAGAATGATGAGTACCATCCCAAGAACACCATCCCTACTGTGAAGCATGGGGGTGGTAGCATCATGCTTTGGGGGTGTTTTTCTGCACATGGGACAGGGTGACTGCACTGTATTAAGGAGAGGATGACCGGGGCCATGTATTGCGAGATTTTGGGGAACAACCTCCTTCCCTCAGTTAGAGCATTGAAGATTGGTTGAGGCTGGGTCTTCCAACATGACAATGACCCGAAGCACACAGCCAGGATAACCAAGGAGTGGCTCTGTAAGAAGCATATCAAGGTTATGGCGTGGCCTAGCCAGTCTCCAGACCTAAACCCAATAGAGAATCTTTGGAGGGAGCTCAAACTCCGTGTTTTTAGCAACAGGCCAGAAATCTGACTGATCTAGAGAAGATCTGTGTGGAGGAGTGGGCCAAAATCCCTCCTGCAGTGTGTGCAAACCTGGTGAAAAACTACAGGAAACGTTTGACCTTTGTAATTGCAAACAAAGCCTACTGTACCAAATATTAACATTGACTTTCTCAGGTGTTCAAATACTTATTTGCAGCTGTATCATACAAATAAATAGTTAAAAAATCATACATTGTGATTTCTGGATTATTTTTTTTTTAGATTATGTCTCTCACAGTGGACATGCACCTATGATGACAATTTCAGACCCCTCCATGATTTCTAAGTGGGAGAACTTGCAAAATAGCAGGGTGTTCAAATACTTATTTTCCTCACTGTATATATATATATATATATATATATCTTTAGTAGAATATAAGCAGCATATTAGTAAATAGAACCCTAAATAATGTCATTGCTATCAAAATAACTGCTGTGAAAAAGTATCTATTGCACTGGTTCAAGATTCCACCATCAAATTCCTGAACAGTTGAAGACAGCTCATGTAGATCATTAAAAAATGCCTCATGACTTTTAATATAACTTTGGTCTTTGGTCTAAAATAAATGAGAAGATTTACAGATTTTTTTTTACAGATGCAAAAAGAGCAGATTTGTGCTGTATTGAGTTCCACAAAAAAAAACATTGCTTGTAGCGAACGTCATCGTTGACGAAGAAACTAAATTCAATTGTACACTTCCTTGAATTCTGAACGACCTGCTTCTTTTTTTTAAATACTGAAATCAGCTGATTTACATATTCCCTATGATTTACTTTATCTTCTTTCCTTTACAGGCTTACAATAAGAAAAGGATATAGAATTTGTGGGGACCCTGAGGTGGGTTGGGTGAAGAAAACCATCAGCATAGACTCATTCAACACATTTAAAGTGTCTTACTTTGAATTAGCTTAACATGTGGCTTAAAGAAAATAAATGTCATGCCAAACAGGACACTTTTTTTTAGATATTAAATATACGCATGTATCTGCTCTGATGTAATAATACCTACTGTGCAAAGCAAAGCACATTTATAACTTGTTTGCTTCTCCGAATAATCTCTTCTTAAAATACTGTTTCTATGTTAGGTATGTTCTGGGTTGGTCTCTTGCAAACTCCTCTTTCAGGAATTGGTGCATGTGTACTGGGAGAACACCAGTTTTATACCAGCAATGGGTGATTTAACTTATATCATTTATTTATAGCTCCTTTGAACAAAAAAATTCTCTTGAAGGTTATTGACCTTGTTGAAGGGTCTAGCATTTATACCTTCCAATCAGATGTCTAATTTCTTAACTACTGTACTCCACACTTCACTTGACTTTTGAAATATGACAGAACAAAGAATCACATCCCCATAAGCAAAGAGTAAATGCTTTTTTTCTGGCATGGAATGATCTAATTAAAGATCATGGAACAAAATCCGGAAGTCGCTTGGATGTGATCAGTATCAGGACCTAGAGGAAACTGTGGTGGAACATAATACATAGATGAATATCTAGATCAATATAAATAAATAAATAAATAAATAGATTTATTATCACACAGAGAGAAGAAGCTTCAGAGGAACAGGAGTTGAAGCACTTTTTAAAGGTTTTCATGAACTTTAGAAGGGATCTGAAGGAAATATTCAATATCTTTGACCACAATCCAGTCCAACAGATGGCAGTAAAACACTGTTAAATCGTCAATAAAGACATCTAAGATCTATCCAAACAATCTAATCCTCTCATCATGGACTCTAAATATATTTTATATGCAGTAGAACATTTTGAACATTATTATTCATGTATTGATGGTTAAATCCTGAAGTAAATTAAAGTACAAGTCCCGCTACATGTGTGGAGTTTTGACATTGGACCTCCTGGAGTGTTTAAAGGCTCTGGCATGGAGAAGCTGATGCTGGATCTGTGATAATCACAAATGTTGAGCTCATAAAACTAGGAGCTACTAACCATATAGACTGTATAAGACTTACTTATAATCTTATACTCCAGTAATCATGTAATGAGGATGGGTTCCCCTTTTGAGTCTGGTTCCTCTCAAGGTTTCTTCCTCATTACATCTAAGGGAGTTTTTCCTTGCCACAGTCACCATGGCTGCTCATCAGGGATAAATACACTTCTTCACCTTAACTGTTGATTTGTGTAAAGCTGCTTTGAGACAATGTCTGTTGTGAAAAGCGCTATAGAAATAAACTTGACTTGACTTGACTTGACTCGGTGTTGACTACTATTTACTGACTGGATTTACATTTGCCCTTATCCAGAGTGACTTACAAAGTCATTCATAACTTACAGTTTCTAATAAACATTCCTGGATTTAAGGTTATAATTCTTCATACTAGTGGAAGTATATAAATATGATCTTCTGTGTAAACTTCAACACAATGAAGACATCCGAGATCTATCCAAACGATATTATAATCTCTACATGTGCTCAAAATATACTTTAAATACAGTTGAACATTTTATACTTTATAGAGACAATAATAATATTAGTGACGGTTTTTAAGTGGATACATGTGATTAATGCTGATGTAATGTTTGAGGAAAACTGGTTAAATGTCATTTTAAAGACAATTTTAGGTTTATGGAACAACATATAGGAGAGTTTGAGTAAGTCTGTGGTCTGAAGTGGTCCAATAGATGGCAATAAAACACTGTGAGAACACTGAAGAAGAAGAAGAAGAAGAAGAGGAAGAAGAAGAAGAAGAAGAAGAAGAAGAAGAAGAAGAAAAGAGGAAGAAGAAGAAAAGAGGAAGAAGAAGGAAAGAGGAAGTTAGCTGTGCCTGTATGTTTCCAGTGCATTTGTTTCTCTTTAGTTTTGCAGCAATGGTTAAATCTGTTGGAGTTAAAAAATAAATAAATAAAAGGAAATAACAGCATTCAGACACATTCAATCAGTTCATGTAAAAATCCTGAGGTAAGTTCAAGTGAAACTGGTTCTTTGAGATACTCTGTGTTGTTTAACACTTACTGACTGGATCCTGACTGGATCTCTATCTTCACACTGAATCTAACAGTGTTTGGGAGCTTTACTGAAATTTACTCTTTAAAATATATGATTCAGGATGTTAACTGCTCACAATTCCTCTATTATTTACTACAGTTTTACTTCAGCTAACATTTTCCTCACATGATAATTATCATTAATGACCCTAAATCATCTTAGAGTTGGCTGTTGAAGAACTTAATAATGAAAATCCAGAAGGTTTTTTGTCACTGACGTGCAAAACTAGTGGTCAATAAACATCTGTTTATTATTAACTTTACTCTGATCAACTCTGACTCATTAAGGCCTGGACTCTGAAGAATAAGGGGATATCTGCGTTATACCATCTGTGTTATACCATACTATTCACATAGTGACCATCATCATCACATCATCATCATCAGTCATGATCCCTCGTTTTCTCCTAATGGTTCTGCTGGTTCTCCCCTGCTCTCAGTTCTTCATAAAGGCCGAGTGTAAGATAAAGCTTTTCAATTTGTAACTTTTTTTTTTCGGTCCCTATAATTATTATTATTATTAGTAGTAGTAGTAGTAGTAATAGTAGTAGTGTATAGAGACAATGAGGTATCAGAACGAGAGCATTAATACAGTATAAACCTGCACTACTGTCAGAGCTGCTGTTCTACAGAATTAATCAACACCTGGCAACCAATCAGGATCCAGGATTCAGAAACAGTTTAACAGATACATCAGACCTGCATTTTATACTGAATATAAAAATGTTTAATATCTTATTATTAAACATTTAATCAACTGAATGTGGAAATGTTTTCTTACAGATCCAAATGTATCAGACTCATGCTGCTTCAGATACCAGAGAAATCCAATCCCTATCAGAGTCATTACAGGGTATAAAGTAACAGACCATCTGTGTCCAAAACCTGGAGTCATGTAAGTTTTCACCTCCTCATTTATTAATGTATATATAATCACCTAATAAAGGTCATTTAAAGGTCTTTTATGTACATTTTTGTTTTATGGTTCTGTTGGTATATTAAAACTTTACAAATTGACCTATTACTATGTAGTATATTAAAACTTAATTAAAAACTGATTTTATTGCAGTTCTACACTGATGTAAATCTTCTCTCTGCTCTGCAGCTTCACCCTGAAGAACAACCGTCATGTGTGTAGATCCTGAACTTGAGTGGGTGCAGTACCACATGAAAAGACTTGACCAGATCCTGAATGAAAGACTGAACAAACCTCAAACATCTGTTACATCATCTCTCCAACAGGTAATTCAAAATGTACCTTTTCTGTAGTTGAGCAGGAGGAATATACAGTGGAACCCTGGTGTACGAGTGCCTTGTAGAACATGTATTAAAATTATTTCGCCACGTTTGGTTCCATCCAAGCAACATCATCTCCCGCTCACTATTAACCACTACCACAACATGTAGGTACAGTACAGTACACATAAAAATGTATTACTTTTTATGTTTCAAATTTGTTGCAAGTATATTTGTGTCAAAATTAGCAGAAAACATTTTTAAGGGCTAATATAAGTACTCGCCTGAGGTTTGGGAATTAATGAAATGCTTTAAATACATTTTTATGGAAAATTAACTTGCAAGTATGAGCATATGAGAGCATAAGCAGATTTCGGGGAACGAATTATTCCCGTACACCGGGGTTCCACTGTATGTATATATATATAAATTAAATCTAGTAATTTTTTCTGCCACATCCCTTCTTTTTCCACTTTTTCTTCGTTCTATAAGTAATGTTAGTTGTTTTATTAGGCTCAAGACTTTGATTGTATCACAAAAAACTGTTAAAGTACTAAAATATATAAATAATCATTGTATTATATTTTTTATTGATTTCTCCTACTGGTGCTGCTTATCACCTGCCTTCAGTCCTCTACAACAACCCACAGTAAGATAAAGTTATTATTTTCCTATATATTTTACTATTTTTTTCTGTTCCTATAATTATTATTCATAGTAGTACTAGCAGTAGCAGTTTATACTGGAAATAAAAGTGTTTAATATCTTATTATTGACATTTAAATCACAGAACTGAATGTGGAAATGTTTTCTTACAGACTCAAATGTACCAGACTCATGCTGTTTAGCTTACCAGAGAAATCCAATCCCTATCAGACTCATTACAGGGTATAAAGTAACAGAGCATCACTGTGTAAAACCTGCAGTCATGTAAGTTTTCACCCCCTATTTATTATTTATATATAATCACTTAATAAAGGTCATTATTTTATGTACATTATTGTTTTATGCTTCTGTTGGTGTATTATTGTAAAACATTAATCTATTACTATGTAGTATATTAAAACTTAATTAAAACTGATTTTATTGCAGTTCTACACTGATGTAAATCTTCTCTCTGCTCTGCAGCTTCACCCTGAAAACAGCCATCATGTGTGTGTAGATCCTGAACTCAAGTGGGTGCAGAACCACATGAAAAGACTTGACCAGATCCTGAATGAAAGCCTGAACAAACCTCAAACATCTGTTACATCATCTCTCCAACAGGTAATTCATTTCCATGCAAAATGTACATTTTCTGTAGTTGAGCAGGAGGAAAATATATATATAATTATTTATTAAAACATAAATTGATACTTGTATGATTTATCTGATGTTCGTATAGTATGAGGAAGTCTGGTGTGTCAGAGAAGTATGTGAGGGTGGTGCAGTACATGTATGAGGACAGTGTGACAGCAGTGAAGTGTGCAGTAGGAACGACAGACTGGTTTAAGGTGGAGGTTAGACTGCATCAAGGATCGACTCAGAGCTGTTTCCTGTTTGCAGTGGTGATGAACAAGTTGACTGGTGAGGTCAGACAGGAGTCTCCACGAACTATGATGTTTGTGGATGATATTGTGATTTGTGGTGAGAGTAGGGAGCAGGTGGAGAAGATCCTGGAGAGGTGGAGGTACACGCACTCAAGATATGCAATGGCATGATTCTTAAATGAAAAATCATAAGCCCAAAAACAGCTTGAGAAAAGAGGACCAAAAATATCACAGGCAGAGTGGGTTTAACAATACAAAATAAACAAGGGCAAATACAAATAAGAGATGACTAAACAGGAAGAAGAAACTGAGGAAGACAGGCGGTAACTAGGGACTCGAGAAGACCGGAGGCTTGCGGAAAACTCGGGAGAATGGGAAAGCCTAGAGACTAGAGAAAACAGGAGGCTAGGGAAAACCCTGGAGAACACAAAAGCCAGGAGCCTTGAGAAGACAGGAGACTTGGGAAAACTCAGAAGAACAGAAAGGCTTGGGAAAACTCGGGAAGACAGGAGACTAGGGAAGACTAGAAAAGACAGGAGACTAGCGAAAACTCAGGAGAACAGACTAGACAGGAGACCTGGGAAAACTCTGAAGAACAGAAAGGCTTGGGAAGACTCGGGAGAAGAAGAAAGCCAGGAGACTCAGGAAGACTAGAGTAGGCAGGAGAAGCTAGGAGACTAGGGAAAACAGGAGAAACCAGAAGGCAAGGAAAAACTCATGAGAGCAGAAAGGCTTGGGAAAACTCAAGAAAACAGCAGACAAAGAAATAAAACAAAATAGAAATACACTCACCAAACAGAACAAAACAAACCCACACATATCCAGTTTAAAATGCTAGAATCAAGACAGACAAATACCAAGAACAATATCATGAAAGAAGATACAACAAGAATAAGGTCAAATACACCGACAACTGTACTGCAACAAAGGTAACGACAAATATAATGAACCAACAAAGTCCAAGCCAAAAGGGCAAACTTAAATAGACTCAATTCAATTCAATTCATTTTTATTTGTATAGCGCTTTTAACAATGAACATTGTCTCAAAGCAGCTTTACACAGATAATGTGGTGATTAAACGTAAATATGTTCTTTGTAAGTATGTTTGTCCCTGATGAGCAACTGTGGCAAGGAAAAACTCCCTGAGATGGCATAAGGAAGAAACCTTGAGAGGAACCAGACTCAAGAGGGAACCCATCCTTATCTGGGTTGCACCAAATGTCCATTTGAAGCAGATATACAATGTTGCGGGGTGCAGTGATGATGATCAGAAGCGAAAGGTATTCCTTAGTCAGTGTAGCAGACTGTTGACATTAACTACAGTCCAATCCATCCTCAAAGCACCCGTTCTACTCCGGAATTACATGGAACCGCCCAAGGTGTTAATGAGAGACCGTCCCAAGCTGCACAGAAGTGTGAAGATCCACGGAGGGGAGAGGGGCAGGAACAGTGGTCACTGGAGCCTCAGGAGCATGTTTAACTCGACCGAGAGAGAGAGAGAGAGAGAGAGAGAGAGAGAGAGAGAGAGAGAGAGAGAGAGAGAGAGAGAGAGAGAGAGAAAAAGAGAAGAGGGTGACGGGAAGAGAAGGATATGGATTATTAAGTGTCCTTATTGGTGTATGAAAGTTAAAGTCACTGTGCAGTTTGGACTCCGGCAAGACTCGCTATGGCAGCATAAATAAAAGGGAGAACCAGAAGGTAAAACAGACATGAGGGATCTCTGGGATAAGAGAGGACCCACCACACCACCGTCAACAAACCCGAGTGAACGTGTGAATGTGAGGAGACGACAGCATACAAATATCCCAGTTCACCAAACACTCTATATCCATGATCCCCCCAGATCTGAGCCTTTACCTAAGAAAAAAAAAAAAACTCCACTGATTAAAGGCTTGACTAAATAAATAAGTTTTCAACCTCGACTCGAACACTGAGACTGTGTCTGAGTCCCAAACACTGGTTGGAAGGCTGTTCCATAACTGTGGGGCTTTATAAGAAAAAGATCTGCCCCCTGCTGTAGTCTTCATTATTTGAGGAACCAACAGATAGCCAGCACCTTTTGATCTAAGTAGGCGTGGAGGATCATACTGGTACAGAAGTTCACTCAGATACTGCGGTGCGAGACCATTAAGTGCTTTATACGTCAGTAGTAGTATTTTATAATCAATGCAAGATTTAATTGGGAGACAGTGTAGACTGATTAAAACAGGGGTGATGTGGTCATATTTCCTAGATCTAGTGAGGACTCTTGCTGCTGCATTCTGAACTAACTGAAGCTTATTTATGCACCTACTCGCACACCCAGACAGTAAAGCGTTACAGTAGTCTAATCTAGAAGTAACAAAAGCATGAACTAGTTTTTCTGCATCCTGTAACGACATCATATTTCTAATTTTAGCAATATTTCTAAGGTGAAAGAAGGAGATCCTGGTGTTATTATTCACGTGAGACTCAAAGGAAAGACTCGGGTCAATAATCACACCAAGGTCTTTGACAGCCGTACATGCTGAAACAGAAACACCATTCAGAGATGCTGCATAATCTGAGCCAAGAGAGAGCTGTTCCCTTTATTCCAACAACGTTCTCAAGTCTAGCAAGCAGGAGATGATGATCAATGGTGTGACAAGCTGCACTAAGGTCAAGTCAAGTCAAGTCAAGTTTATTTGTATAGCGCTTTTCACAACAGACATTGTCTCAAAGCAGCTTTACAGAAAACAACAGTGAAGGTGAATGGTGTGCGTTTGTCCCTGATGAGCAAGCCGTGGCGACAGTGGCAAGGAAAAACTCCGTTAGATGATATGAGGAAGAAACCTTGAGAGAAACCAGACTCAAAGGGGAACCCATCCTCATATGGGTGACATCAAAAGTTTGGTCATAAATCTTTCAACAATACAGAACAATTTGTGATCATCATAGATCCAGCATCAGCTTCTCCATGCCAGGGCCTTTAAACACTCGGCATTTACTTCTCCATGATCATCCATAGGTCCATAATCTTCACGAGGTGGGACGTGACTGGAGCTGGCCAAACCTCAGGATGCCTCGGGATGGGGAGAGAAAGAGAAGCAGTGGAGAGGAATTAGCGTAGCTGCTGTTCATGATATTAACAGCACAAGTTGATAATGTGCATGTAATCATATATTCTGGAGCACAAGGTTGTGATGTGATGTGTGTGATGTGTGTTATGTGTAGGCTTTGCTAAAAAGATATGTTTTTAATCTACACTTAAACTGGGAGAGTGTATCTGAACCCCGAACACTGTCAGGAAGACTATTCCAGAGTTTAGGAGCTAAATGTGAAAATGCTCTACCGCCTTTAGTGGACTTTGCTATTCTAGGAACTACTAGAAGCCCAGAGTTTTGAGATCTCAGGGAGCGTGACAGATTGTAGCGTGTTAAGAGACTGGATAGATACATGGGAGCCAAACCATTTAGTGCTTTATAAGTGAGTAGCAGTAGTTTGTAGTCTATTCGAAACTTAATAGGAAGCCAATGTAGGGACGATAAGATTGGGGTTATATGATCGTATTTTCTTGACCTAGTAAGAACTCTTGCTGCTGCATTCTGAACTAACTGAAGCTTGTTTATTAATGATGCAGGACATCCACCTAGTAATGCATTACAGTAGTCTATTCTAGAGGTCATAAACGCATGGACGAGCTTCTCTGCATCAGATATAGATAACATATTTCTTAGCTTAGAAATATTTCTAAGGTGAAAGAAGGCTGTTTTTGTAACTTGATTGATGTGATTTTTGAAAGATAAGTTGCTGTCTAAAATAACTCCCAGGTCTTTTACCGTTGAACTAGTAGTTACAGAACAACAGTCTAAATGCAGGCTGAGATACTGGAGCTTCTGTGTACTATTTTTTGGGCCGATGAGCAAAATCTCCGTTTTATCAGAATTTAATAGCAGAAAGTTATGGGTCATCCAATCTCTTATTTCTTCAACACACTCAGTTATGCGAGCTAATTGAGCTGTATCGCCTGGTTTGGATGAAATATATAGCTGGGTATCATCAGCATAACAATGGAAGCTAATTCCATGCCTTCTAATAATATTTCCTAATGGAAGCATGTATATTGTAAAAAGCAGGGGTCCCAGAACTGACCCTTGTGGCACGCCATAATTTACTAGCATTATCCTGGATAGCTCTCCATTTAAATCTACGAAATGGTAACGATTGGACAGGTAGGTCGAGCAAAACAAGTAAGGAGACAAAACCCTGATCAGAGGCCAATAACAGGTCATTTACCACCTTAACTAGCGCCGTCTCTGTGCTATGATGAGGCCGAAATTCTGACTGATACATTTAAACATTTTTATTCATAAGTAGGTGTGAGCAGAACTGCTGTGCTACAACCTTTTCAAAAATTTTGGAGATAAAGGGGAGATTTGATATTGGTCTGTAGTTGGACAGCTGACATGGGTCAAGGTCAGGTTTCTTAATTAGGGGGTGGATAACTGCCAGTTTGAAGGATTTAGGTACAAAACCAGTGCTAATGGAAGAGTTTATTATTTTTTAACAGGTTCAATTACCTCTGGAATGATCTGTTTAAAGAAACGTGTAGGCAAGGGATCGAGAATGCAGGTTGATGATTTTGATGAGGGAATTAATGAAATTAAGTCATTCTCAGGAATAGAAGTGAAGCTTTGTAGTTGATTGTCTGTTATAGTTACACTGCTGTCTACAGGGTTACTTGTGAAATAATTAGAATTTATATTAACTGTCTGGATTTCTTGCCTGATGTTTTCAATTTTATTATTAAAAAAGTTCATGAAATCATTAGACAACATTAACAAGGAGCAGGTGGGAGACATTATACAGCTAGGGGCTAGGGAGTAAGGGAGAAGGGAGTAGGGGATAGGGGCCCTGTGGCGGCATCTGGTGGCAAAGGCAAAAGCAATCCCAAAAATGTCCATACCTTGACAGAGTACATGTGTGTGAATGAGAGGGATGGCAGTGTAGGGGTGCGGTTGCAGGGAGAAGAGGTGGAGAAGGTGGAGGAGTTCAGGTACCTGGGGAAGTGAAGGAAAGAGTGCAGGCAGGATGGAGTGGGTGGAGAAGAGTGATAGCAGGAGTGATTTGTGATAGAAGAGTATCTGTGAGAGTGAAAGGGAAAGTTTATAGGACTGTGGTGAGACCTGAGATGTTGTATGGTTTAGAGACAGTGGCATTGAGTAAAAGACAGGAGGTGGAGCTGGAGGAAGCAGAGCTGAAGATGTTGAGATGTTCGTCGAGAGTGACGACGATGGACAGGATTAGAAATGAGTTTAATAGAGGGACAGCGCATGTAGGACGTTTTGGAGACAAGGTGAGGGAGGCAAGATTGAGATGGTTTGGACATGTGCAGAGGAGGGACATGGGGTATATCAGTAGGAGAATGCTGAGGATGGAGACACCAGGAAGGAGGAAAAGAGGAAGACCAAGGAGGAGGTTCATGGATGTGGTGAGGGAAGACATGCAGGTAGTTGATGTGAAAGAGGCAGATGTAGAGGACAGGGGGGGGGATGGAGACGGATGATCCGCTGTGGCAACTACTAAAGAAGAAAAAAAGAAGATGATTTATCTGATGTATTCTTTGACTCTGCAGACACACATTGATATATGTAGTAAATCTAATACATGTTTCTGCCACATCCCTTCTTTTTCCACTTTTTCTCCATTCTATAAGTAATGTTAGTTGTTTTATCAGACTCAAGACTTTGCTTGTATCACAAAAAAACTGTTAAAGTACTAAAATATATAAATAATCATTGTATGATATTTTTTATTGATTTCTCCTACTGGTGCTGCTTATCACCTGCCTTCAGTCCTCTACAACAACCCACAGTAAGATCAAGTTATTATTATTTTTTCTTATATTTTTAACTCTTTTATCTGTTCCTATAATTATTATTATTAGTTCTAGCAGTAGCATTTTATACTATATATAAGAGTGCTTCATATCTTATTATTGAACATTTAATCACAGAACTGAATGTGGAAATGTTTTCTTACAGATGGAATTGGAGTAGTAATATGCTGTTTCAGATACCAGAGAAATCCAATCCCTATCAGAAACATTACAGAGTATAAAGAAACAGACCGTCACTGTGCAAATCCTGGAGTCATGTAAGTTTTCACCTGCTTATTTATATATATATATATATATATATATATATATATATATATATATATATATATATATATATATATATATATATATATATATATATATATAATTACCTATTAAAAAGTAATTATTTATGTCCGTAATATGATTATTATTGTTTGTTAGATTTTCAGATGTTATTTCAGTTCTACACTGATGTAAATCTAATCTGCAGCTTTACCCTGGAAAAAGGCAATCAGTTGTGTGTAGATCCTGAACTCCAGTGGGTGCAGAAACACATGAAAAGAATCGACCAGGTCCTGAATAAAAGCCTGATCTAAACTCCAAAAAGTGTTTAAAATTCTCTTTACAAAACTTTATTTGAACATTATCTGCCAATCACCAGCCTGATGCACTGTCATGTGTTGTGGGAATTGACAATGAAAAACCAATAAAGAACCTGTCTGACCTTCTGTTTGATATGTTTGTCTGCTACTTCAATTCACAACAATGCATGGTGTCAGAATTAAAGAATTAAAGCAAATAAAAGTTGGGAACTGTGTGAGGTTCAGTGCCCAGCTGGCATAAGCTGATTTTTGTTTGTCCTGGGCACTCACACCATTAACTGTCCATTTTGAGACATCAGTTTAGATTTTGAAAGGTCTATTGAAGTCAGGAATGGTCACAATAGGAGCAGATGACAGAATGATAAAAAAATTGCAAATGAAAAAATTGGTTATGTGATGCAGCATTATGTAGGAGAAATTGAGAAATCTAATTACCTGTAGCACCTCGCAGCTGCATCAGGTTGAATATTAGATTGGATTAGGGTGCACACAAGTGTTTATTGTAGTCTCTTTGTACAGTGAAAACGTGGGTGGGGGTTAGGGTCCAAGGGACCAGAACTGGGGTTTTCCAAGGGAGATGTGCATTTGGACTTGGCAGGGTTTTGTCGTCTTCGCTGCTGGAGCTGCTGCTGCCTGTGGGGAAAAACAGAGAGATAAGTTCTGTAGCATAGTTCGAAACAAGCTTCCTTATGCATGCCTCTCTGTCTCTTTTTATACTTGTCAGACTCCCCAAGGATTATGGGGGGCAGCTGTGTTCCTCATCACCAGCCATGTTTCATTCCTCCATCCTGCCTTACTGCCATGTGATCACTAGCTTTAAAGAACACTGGTGCTGAGTAGTCGCTGTCCGTTCAGCACTCTGTTTGCTTTCATGGTCGGAGCGTAATGATTGGGGGGTGGAAGTCACAATGCATGAGATGGGTAGATGGATGGGTGGATGGATGGGTGGATGGATGGATGGATGGATGGATGGATGGATGGATGGATGGATGGATGGATGGATGGATAGATAGATAGATAGATAGATAGATAGATAGATAGATAGATAGATAGATAGATAGATAGATAGATAGATAGATAGATAGATAGATAGATTGTCTGTTGGTGAGAAAGTGCAGAATCCATCTGCAATCCACTTTTTGTTAGAATCCATTTAGAGGCAGCATCTCTTAAAAAAAAAAAAAAAAAATTATCATCATGACGGTAGTGACATTGTCAAAGCACGTGTTGATATGGTCCAAAACAGATGATGTGTAAATGTCCATGTCTGTGTGAGAGTCAAGTGTGGCCCCTGAAGCAAACATGTTCTAATCAGTATGCTGAAACTGGTGCTGTAGAGAAGAAATGGTTCCCTCTGGCCACACCACTACTGTCCTCACAGCTGGTTTCACCAGCACATATTGTCGTGTGTATTTGGGTAGCAGGAACAAAGAGAGGTGATCAGACTGACCCAAGTCGCGGAGGGGAATGGCCACGTATGCCTCAGGTATGTTTGTGTATAACTGATCCAGTGTTTTGTCCCCTCTGGTAGAGCAGGAGACATTATCGTGAAATTTTGGTAGTACAGATCTCAGGTTGGAGTGGTTGAAATCTCCAGCAACGATGATAGCTCTTTCAGGATGTGCAGACTGTTGTTTGCTAATAGCTGTGTGCAGTTCCTCCATAGCTAGCTTAGCATAGCATCCGGGGGAATGTACACTGCACTCACAACAATGGCAGAGAATTCTCTCGGTAAATAAAGGGTCTGTACTTCATCATCAAATACTCCAAATGAACAGAGCAATGACTTTCAGTAACAGTAGAGTCTGTGCACCATAATGTCTTAACATAAATGCACAGACCACCACCTCTGTGCTTACCAGCGCTTAATCATATTAATGTTTAACGATTTTCTTAATGAAACTACTTTTCTTAAAGACATTTTGAATGACTGCAAAATGGAAACTGTCAGTATTTTTATTGCTGATAGGAAAAGAAAGCTGCTGAAAGTTTTCTCTCACCCAGGAGTTCATCAAAACCAGTTCTATTTTGATACAAAGAAAAAAAAGAGAAGAATGAAGAAAACATGCTTTTGAACTTCTCCTGACCCTGACTTTTTTTATTTTTCTTGTAAACTGTGTAATAGGACACATATGTGGATAATAAGGATACCAGGATATTCCTAAACATTTTTTTTTTTTATTGAGTTTCCACTACAGTGATCGTCATCGTCGCCATCATCATTACTATCATATTTATCTATATCAACAGTCGTGTCCCCCGTACTCTCCTGCTGGTTTTGCTGGTTCTCACCTTTGGTTCTTCACAATGGTTTAGAGTAAGATAAAGTCTTATCTTTTTATTATTTCACTTTTTTATTTTTATTTTTTGTTAATATGATTATTAGTAGTCCTCTCCTTGAACTGCCACCTTACGTGGTGGAGGGGTTTGAGTACACGAATGACCCTAGGAGATATGTTGTCCGGGGCTATATGCCCCTGGTAGGGTCTCCCAAGGCAAACAGGTGCTGGGCGACAGGTCAGACTAAGAGCGGTTCAAAAAAACCCTTATGAGACAGAATAAATCAAGGACCGTGACGTCGCCCAGTATGGCGCAGCCGGGGCCTCACCCTGGAGCCAGACCCGGGGTTGGGGCTCGTATGCGAGCGCCTGGTGGCCGGGCCTTCCCCCACAGGGTCCGGCCGGGCTCAGCCCGAAGGAGCGACGTGGGGCCACCTTCCAGTGGGCTCACCACCTGCAGGAGGGACCGTAAGGGGCCGGTGCAAAGAGGATTGGGCGGCAGTCGAAGGCGGGGGCCTCGACAACCCGATCCCTGGACACGGAAGCTAGCTCTAGGGACTTGAAATGTCACCTCGCTGGCGGGGAAGGAGCCTGAGATTGTGCGTGAGGTTGAAAGGTTCCGACTAGAGATAGTCGGGATCACCTCTACGCACGGCTTGGGGTCTGGAACCACACTCCTCGAGAGAGGATGGACTCTTCACCACTCTGGAGTTGCCCATGGCAAAAGGCGGCGGGCTGGTGTGGGTTTGCTTATAGCCCCCCAGCTCAGCTGCCATGTGTTGGCATTTACCCCGGTGAATGAGAGGGTCGTTTCCCTGCGCCTACGGGTCGGGGATAGGTCTCTCACTGTCGTGTGTGCCTACGGGCCAAACGGCAGTGTAGAGTACCCGGCGTTCTTGGGGTCTCTGGGAGGGGTGCTGGAAAGTGCTCCGACTGGGGACTCCGTCGTTCTATTGGGAGACTTCATTGCCCACGTAGGCAGCGACAGTGTCACCTGGAGGGGCGTGATTGGGAGGAACAGCCCCCCTGATCTGAACCCGAGTGGTGTTCAGTTATTGGACTTCTGTGCTAGTGACAGTTTGTCCATAATGAACACCATGTTCAAGCATAAGGGTGTCCATCAGTACACGTGGCACCAGGACACCCTAGGCCATAAGTCGATGATCGACTTTGTGGTCGTTTCATCCGACCTGCGGCCGTATGTCTTGGACACTCGGGTAAAGAGAGGGGCGGAGCTGTCAACTGATCACCACCTGGTGGTGAGTTGGATCCGATGGCGGGGGAGGAAGCTGGACAGACTTGGCAGACCCAAGTGTACTGTGAGGGTCTGCTGAGAACGTTTGGCCGAGTCTCCTGTCAGAGAGATCTTCAACTCCCACCTCCGGCGGAGCTTTGACCGTATCCCGAGGGAGGCTGGAGATATTGAGTCCGAGTGAGTCCGAGTGAGTCTTGACTGTTCTCCACCTCCATTGTCGAAGCGGCCGCTCGGAGCTGTGGCTGTAAGGTCTCCGGTGCCAGTCGAGGCGGCAATCCCCGAACCCGGTGGTGGACGCCGAAAGTAAGGGATGCCGTCAAGCTGAAGAAGGAGTCCTATCGGGCCTGGTTGGCTTGTGGGACTCCTGAGGCAGCCGACGGTTACCGGCAGGCCAAGCGAACTGCAGCCCGGGTGGTTGTGGAGGCAAAAACTCGGGCCTGGGAGGAGTTCGGTGAGGCCATGGAGAAGGACTATCGGCTGGCCTCGAAGAGATTCTGGCAAACCGTCCGGCGCCTCAGGAGAAGGGAGCATTGCCCTACCAACACTGTTTACAGTAGAGGTGGGGAGCTGTTGACCTCACCTGGGGAGGTCGTTGGACGGTGGAAGGAATACTTCGAGGATCTCCTCAATCCCGCCGTCACGTCTTCCATTGAGGAAGCCATAGCCTCGTCCATCACCCAGGCTGAAGTCACCGAGGTAGTCAAGAAACTCCTCGGTGGCAAGGCACCGGGGGTGGATGAGATCCGCCCTGAGTACCTCAAGTCTCTGGATGTTGTGGGGCTGTCTTGACTGACACGCCTCTGCAGCATTGCGTGGCGGTCGGGGGCAGTGCCTCTGGGATGGCAGACTGGGATGGTGGTCCCTCTTTTTAAGAAGGGGGACCGGAGTGTGTGTTCCAACTATAGGGGCATCACACTTCTCAGCCTCCCTGGGAAAGTCTATGCCAGGGTACTGGAGAGGAGAATACGGCCGATAGTAGAACCTCGGATTCAGGAGGAACAGTGTGGTTTTTGTCCAGGCCGTGGAACACTGGACCAGCTCTATACCCTCTACAGGGTGCTGGAGGGTTCATGGGAGTTTGCCCAACCAGTCCACATGTGTTTTGTGGATTTGGAGAAGGCATTCGACTGTGTGAAGCGGCTGGGATGAAAATCAGCACCTCCAAATCCGAGGCCATGGACCTCAGTCGGAAAACGGTGGCTTGCCCACTTCAGGTTGGTGGAGAGTTCTTGCCTCAAGTGGAGGAGTTTAAGTATCTTGGCGTTTTGTTCACGAGTGAGGGAAGGATGGAACGGGAGTTTGACAGATGGATCGGTGCAGCTTCTGCAGTCATGCGGTCGATGTACCGGTCTGTTGTGGTAAAGAAAGAGCTGAGCCGCAAGGCAAAACTCTCGATTTACCAGTCAATCTACGTTCCTACTCTTACCTATGGCCATGAGCTCTGGGTCATGACCGAAAGGACAAGATCCCGGATACAGGCGGCCGAAATGAGCTTTCTCCGCAGGGTGGCTGGGCAATCCCTTAGAGATACGGTGAGAAGCTCGGTCACTCGAGAGGAGCTCAGAGTAGAGCCGCTGCTCCTCCACATCGAGAGGGGTCAGCTGAGGTGGCTCGGGCATCTGTTCCGGATGCCTCCTGGACGCCTTCCCGGGAAGGTGTTCCGGGCGTGTCCCACTGGGAGGAGACCCCGGGGAAGACCTAGGACACCCTGGAGAGACTATGTCTCCCGGCTGGCCTGGGAACGCCTCGGTGTCCCCCCGGAAGAGCTGGAAGAAGTGTCTAGGGAGAGGGAAGTCTGGGCATCTCTGCTTAGACTACTGCCCCCGCGACCCGGCCCCGGATAAGCGGGAGAAGATGAGATGAGATGAGATGAGATTATTAGTAGTGGTAAAATTTGTAATATAAATAATATCAGGTTGTGAACATAAATCTTAATGAACCACTTCAGGGTCATTAAAAATGTCTCATGATTCAGTTCAGGTCTCTTCCGCTCCATTTGAACAGGGTCCTTCTAACTTTGGTGGGAACCGAACAGGCTCTAGGTCATGGAACGAGAAGTAAACACTCTCCTGAAGAAGAAGGCCATCAAAGGTGTTCCCTCCATCAGAATGAGAGTCCGGGTTCTACAGCCGGTACTTCATATTTCCAAAAAAGGGCAGAGGGTTGCATCCTATTCTGGATCTGGGTCTCGTTCTCTCAGGGAACTAGGGTTACATACGTAACCTAGAGACTTTCTTTAAGTTGCTCAGTGTTGACTACCACTTACTGACTGGATTTACATTAATTTGCCCACATTCATTTGCCCTTCCAGATACATTACATATCTAACAGTGTCTAACAAGCATTCCTGGATTTAAGGTTAAGATTCTTCATACTAGCAGAAGTATTCGAGGTGGATACATGTTATAATCATCTCGAGTGATTTTAAATGCTTGGCCTTTTCCACAAAATATGATCTTTTGTAGAAACATCAACACAATGAAAACATCAAAGATCTATCTGATTTTATCATCTTTACATGTGCTCAAAATACACTTTAAATACAGTAGAACATTTATTTACATACTTTATAGAGACAATAATAATATTATGGAAGTATCTAAGGTGGATACATGTAATAAATGTAATTCCTGATGTAATGTTCAAGGGGTTAATTGTACAGAAAATTTTAAGAACATTTCCAGTTTATGGAACAACATACAGTAAAGGGGTGCTTGAGTAGGTCTGTGGTCTGATGTGGTTGAATAGATGGCAATAAATCTTCTGTTTTTCAGCAACAGTTAAATCTGTTAAATAATAAATGACAGTATTCAGACACATTCAAAAAGTTAAACTGATTCTCTGAGATACTCTGTGTTGTCTAACACTCACTGACTGGATCCTGACTGGATCTCTATCTTCATACTGAATTTAACAGTGTTTGGGAACTTTACTGGAATTTACCCTTTTAAATATATGATTCCTGATTCTAACTGCTCACAATTCCTCTATTATTTACTACAGTTTTACCTCAGCTAACATTTTCCTCACATGATAATTATCATTAATAACCCTAAATCTGGATCCATGTCTACCAGGATCTATTTCTGCTCTCCAGGACTGCTTTAAATGCACTGACTGGGACACGTTCAGGGAAGCTGCAACAAACGTCCAGGAAGGGTACACTTCTTCAGTGACCAGCTACATCAGCAAGTGCATTGATGACGTGACCATCTCCAAGACCATCACTACACGCACCAACAAGAAGCCGTGGATGACCACAGAGGTTTGTGCACTGCTAAAACAAAGAGACTCTGCCTTCAGAGCAGGGGACAAGATGGCCTTAAAGATGGCAAGGGCCAAACTTTACCATGCCATCAGAGAGGCGAATTGCGCACATGCCAAGAGAATTTACGGCCACTTCCAGGACAGCGGAGACACCCGGCGCATGTGGCAGGGCATCCAGGCGATCACGAACAACAAGACAACATCACCTGCTTGTGACCATGACACCTCCCTTCCACATGCACTGAATGACTTCTAAGCCCAGTTCAAGGTGCAGAACAACATGGCAGCGAGGAAGACCACCCCTCCTCCCAGTGTCCAGGTGCTTTGTCTAACCACAGCTGAAGTAAGGAAAACTCTATGCAGAGTTAACCCATGAAAGTCTGCTGGACCAGAAAACATTCCTGGCAGAATAGCTAGCGGATGTCTTCACTGACATCTTCAACATTTTCCTGAGCAGTGCCATTGTTCCTACTTGCCTCAAGACGACAACCATCATTCCCATGTCGAAGAAGCTTACTGTCTCTTGCCTCAATGACTATCGTCCCGTCGCGCTCACACCCATCGTAATGAAATGCTTCAAGAGGCTTGTCATGAGGCACATCAAGACCCAGCTACCACCCTCACTGGACGCGATGCAGTAAGCGTATCGTCCAAACTGTGGAAGATGCCATTTCCATGACCCTTCATCTGGCCCTCACCCACCTGGACAACAAGGACCCATATGTATGAATGCTGTTCATAGACTTTAGCTCAGCATTCAACACAATCATCCCTCAGCACCTGAATTAAAAGTTGAGCCTCCTGGGCCTGAACACCAACAGCGAACAACCTGTCTCTAAACATTGACAAAACAAAAGAGGTGGTTGTTGACTTCAGGAGAGCACAGAGCGACCATTCTCCACTGAACATCAATGGATCCTCTGTGGAGATCGTCAAGAGCCCCAAATTCCCTGGTGTTCGTTTGGCCGATAATCTCACCTGGTCACTCAACACCAGCTCCATCACCAAAAAAGCCCAGCAGCGTCTCTAATTCCTGAGAAGGCTGAGGAAAGCTAATCCCCCCCCAACCACGTTCTACAGAGGGACCATTGAGAGCATCCTGAGCAGCTGCATCACTGTCTGGTTTGGGAACTGCACCGTCTCAGAGTGCAAGATCCTACAGAAGATAGTGAGGACAGCTGAGAAGATCATCGGAGTCTCTCTCCCCTCTATCATGGACATTTACACCACGCGCTGCATCCGCAGGGCTAACAGCATTGTGGATGACCACACAAACCCGTCACACACACTCTTCACTCTCCTACCATCAGGGAAGTGGTTCCGAAGCATTCAGGCCGCCACATCCAGACTGTGTAACAGTTTCTTCCCCTAAGCCATCAGGCTCTAAAATACGCAGAACTGAACTGAAACTCACTCACTCACACACACACACACACACACACACACACACACATACACACACACACACACACACACACACACACACACACACACACACAGACACCCACAACTGTGGGACTGATCTGTACAACACGGACTCAAACACACACTCGTACTTACTTCACACTCTCATATCATATTACCTCATTATTATAGACTGCTTACATGCCGTTTTTTGGATTGCTGCTATTGCTCTTTTGCACAACATTTTGTTTACAAATTTTGTTAATTACAATGTTCACTTTACGTCTTTTAGACAGAGTGTGTAATATACAACAGCTTTACTTGCAGCGCTATTTTTTCTTTTGTGTATTTGTCTTGCACTGTCTTGTGTTGTATTTGCACTGTTTGCACCAGGTTGCACACGATGTACTTTATGAGGCGAGAACACTTACTAGTCCTCAGCTCTGTGTTTTCTGTGATTGTTGTTGTATGTAGCACCAGGGTTCAGGAGAAACGTTGTATTATTTCACTGCATCAAATATATATGGTTGAAATGACAATAAAAGCGTCTTGACTTGACTTGACTTGACTTGACTTGACGACTTGACTTGAAATCATCTCAAAGTTGGCTGTTGGAGAACTTTATAATGAAAATCCAGTAGATTTTTTGTCACTGACATGCAAAACTGGTAGTCAATAAACATCTGTTAATTTTTAACTGTACTCTGATCAACTCTGACTCATAAAGGCCTGGACTCTGAATCGAAACATCCAAAACACTCACTCCTCCTGATACTGAAAATGGAGAAAAACTAAATTAGAGGTGAAAAATTGTGTATAAAGACAGGATGATCAGCTACCGACAGGTGCTAAAGACAAATGAACAAATCAGATTTGTTAGTTCTCACAATACAGAAGGAGAGTGAGAACTAACAAAGTTCTCACTACTAACCTGTGATGGACCACATCACATCACCAAAATGAGGACGGTTCCCCTTTTGAGTCTGGTTCTCTCAAGGTTTCTTCCTCATTCATCTTAATGTATTTTCCTTGCCACAGTGTTCATTGTGAAAAGTGCTATATAGGAAGAAGAGATATAAACTACATTGTCATAACTAATGCTAACCAATTTACAGTATCAGGTGGCTCGAGAAACTATTACATCAGACTTACAGTAATTGATGTGAAAAGTCTTTAAAGATTACAGAAACTACATTCTAGTGATGTATATTTAAGAAACTCATGTTTATCAAAATACTGCTGTGTATTTGTGAAATTCTAAAAGAGCTTCTGATGTTCTGTTCCTGCTTATAACAGCCATTACAAGCAAGATTTTTGGATTATTTGTATAGGTTGTGCTCAGAGCAAAGGTGAAGCTGTACATGAGTAAACCAGGGAATTGATTAAATATGTGGATCAGGTATTTGGTGCATTTGAATTGTGGTTCTCAAATTGTATTGTTTTATTGTTCGAGTAGTTCTGAAATGTAAAACCTTTGGGAACCATTGATTTGTCCTAAATAATGAAGTGTTGTTTTGTTGCAGTGAAAACTATAAGTCTATGGATGTAGACCTCAGATGAAAGTACATGTTGAGGTGCCCTGTCATGTATCTGGGTAAAGCTGTGAGATATTCCTATTTAAAAAAATTTCTTGTTGGAAACAAATAAAACACTTATACTTGGACTTGCAGTCGCTCAGTTTCTCTGTGATTGTATATATTTTTGATTGGCCAGAGATATGAAGCACAGAAGGAACTTGCACAAACCACCATGGCCATTTTTGGTTTCATTAAGCATCAGCATAATTTATAATGAGTTGTCTTTAGTTGCATCCGCTTGTGTCCTGATGTCTGGCATCACTTTTGAACTGAACTTGAGGTATCTTGAAGTACTTTAATATACCTTTGTAGCCTTTTAGAGAATCATCATGGACATAGACAACAGGGAGATTCCGCCAAACGCTGCAGACCCTCTTCTCAAATCTACAGGAGTGAAACGTACAGATAAGGTGCCCCAACAGTTTTGTTGTTGTCTAGGTCTTTTCTCGTAGTTTTTTTTAAGGTTCATCAGTATCTATCAGCTGGATCGTTTCAGTGTTTGTAAAACAGTAACAGTTTGTCACAAGGACTTGTTCAGATACATTTTAATTTCGAAAAACAAATGGCTACTATGTTTGTTTTTGTGTCAGCAAAAATTTTACAATTCTAAAATCTGAGTGATGTGGGATTTTTTTTTTTTTTCATTGTTTTGTTTTGGATGCACCTAATGCAACAAACAGATTTTATTGCCCAATTTATAAGCATTTTTTGTTGTATTACTCTGTATTACACTTTTTTATTACTGTATTAAAGTGAACATTCACTACTGATAATGTCTTTCATGGATTTGAATAAAAATGGGTAAATATATGACTGTGTAACAGGCTTGATTTTTTCAGTAATTTAAACACATTTCATGGTAATATAACACAATCTTAAAGTCAAGCAATTGTTCAAGGTTATAAACTATTTTGACTTTTCAAAGATGTGAAAAATTACATTCATCTAAATACATCTAATGATATTAATCAGATGGTAAAAACGTCTTTGGTTAAAAGTGTATTTTTTATTTTCAATACATGTAGAAATTTGATTTGTAAAAATGTATTTTTATTCAGTTGAGACAAAGTAAATTGAAAAAGATTTAAAGTAATTTGTGTCTAACAACATTGTTTTAAGTACCTGCGTCTCTGCAGAACCGAAGAATAAATCAGATAAATCATGCTAGTATCAGTATGTTCTGATAAGTAATTAAAAATCTATTCCTTTTGCTAAACTACATAAAAGTACATTTTGTATGAATATGAATTATTCATTGGAAAGAGGATTTTAAACTCTATGGAGTTTCGATCATACTTTGATCTATCCAGTCAAATTGTTTTATGGAGTTTTGCACCCACTCGAGTTCAGGATCTACACACAACTGATGGCTGTTCTTCAGAATGAAGCTGAAGATTAGAGAGAAGATTTAGAGTAGAGGTTTAGAACTTCAATAAATTCCAAAAATCTAACACACACTCCAAAACTCCAACATTGTATAAAGTTATAATGTGATAAACATGGACATGAAATTATTGCTGTGATTATTTTTTTATTAATAAACCAGAGGCTAAAACTTACATGACTCCTGGTTGTGCACACTTAGGGCCTGTTACTTTAAACCCTGTAATGAATCTGATAGGGATTGGATTTCTCTGGTATCTGAAACAGCATGAGACTGATACATCTGAGTCTGTAAGAAAACATTATCACATTCAGTTCTGTGATTAAATGTTCAATAATTCGATATTAAACACTTTTATATTCAGTATAAAATGCAGGTCTGATGTATCTGTTCAACTGTTGCTGAATCCTGGATCCTGATTGGTTGCCAGGTGTTGATTAATTCTGTAGACCAGCAGCTCTGACAGTAGTGCAGGTTTATACTGTATTAATGCTCTCGTTCTGATACGTTTCTATAGCAACAGTTCAGTCACAGTGACGTGTACAGCAGACGCTCCACATTCTATTTGGAGATTTATGGTATAACATTTATGGAAGGAGTCATCAGTGTCCACACTGCATTTTATTATGATAAATGGTAAAGAATTGCTGATACAAAAGTAATAAACAGTAAATCTGCTTCATCACAACATTCCATCACTCAGTATTCAACTTTAACAGTGTCAAAAACATACAGTCGTTTATTAACAGTGTTTATTTTCACAACCTCTTACTGCTACTACTAATATTATGAATTTTTATGGACAGAAAAAAAAAAAAGTTAAAATTTTTTTTAACTTTATCTTACTCTGGGTCTTTGCAATGGACTGAAGGCAGGTGAGAACCAGCAGAACCAGTAGGAGAGAACGAGAGATCATGACTGCTGCTGCTGATGAAGGTGATGATGATGATGATGATGATGATGATGATGATGATGATGATGATGGTGGTCACTATGTGAACAGGATGGTATTAATGCAGATATCCCCTAATTTTTCAAATGATAAAGCTGGTATCAGGAGGAGTGGTTTAGGTGTTTTGACTCAGAGTAAAGGTCTTGATGGATCAGAGCTGTTTTGGCGAAACATTTAGACAATATTTACCCAATATCAATCGGATAGGTTGAACATACTTGCCGTTTAAAGTGAATAATTAACAGATGTAAATAATTAACAGATGTTTACTGACCACCAGTTTTCTGTCAATAAAAAAAAACAAAAAGAGACGTTTTGATTTTGTCATATGAGTCCAGTTTGAATTTTTATTTGTAATGATCTACTGCACCCACACCATCTCAGTGTCTGCACACATCTGGAATCCACTTTTTGTCATAAAACTGCAGTAAAAAGAAGATAAAGGTGAGGGTACAACCATCATCTGTGAATCTTCCTAATTTGAATGTTTTTTGTTTTTTTTTACCCACTGGAAGGATTGTAAAACAAATAAAAAATAATGTTAAAATCATAAATCGTACATGACTCCAGGAAGTGTGAAGTTGGATCTCGTTTTTTTTTTTTTTATATATAAAACACAAAACAACACTAATCTGCTCCACTCTCACCTGACAGAACATTTCATTATCTTCTCTTTTTTATTCCAGACTAAAGGATAAAGTTATATTAAAATCATGAGACATTTTTTATGATCCCTAAAGTGGTTTATTAACATTTATTTTTACATCCTGATATTATTTATACTACGACTACTACTAATAATGATATCAACAAAAAGTAAAATAATAAAAAGATAAGACTTTATCTTACTCTGAGCCATTGTGAAGAATTAAAAGTGAGGACCAGCAAAACCAGCAGGAGAGAACGAGGAGACGCGACTGTTGATATCGATAAATATAAGAGTAATGATGATGATGATGATGATGATGATGATGATGATCACTGTGGTGGAAACTCAACAGGGAAGGTACAATTTTTGGGAATATCCTGGTATCCTTATTATCCACATGTGTCTTACTTTACAGTTTACATAGACATGTTTTCATAAAGATAGAAGAAAAAGAGAAAAGTCAGAGTCAGAAGTTAAAAAAATCTTGTTTTTATACTTTTTTTTTGTTTGTATAAAAATAGAACTGGTTTTGATGAACTCCTGGGTGAGAGAAAACTTTGTACGTATCACAGATATTCATCTTCTATCAGCATAAAAAATACTCTCCATTTTGCAATTATTCAAAATGTCTTGTAGAAAAGAAGTCACATTAAGAATATCATTGAACATTAATCTGATTATGTATTAATGTTTGTGAAATTCACATAACCAGCTTGTTGGAAAGAACATCATCTGATCATACTGTGACCATTCTTGACTATTATATACAATATAGCCTTTTTCTAATTGGACCGTCAGTGGTGGGTTTTTTATGGTTTTTCCATTGTCCCGCCCCCTAATTCCCACAACACATGACAGTGCATCAGGCTGGAGATTGGCAGATAATTCTCATATCATGACACTTTATTTCTATTTCTATCAATCAGTCTCCATTAATCCACAGAAATGCTGGTTACATTTACTGTATTTGGCAGATGCCTTCATCCAGAGTCATTTATACAACTGAGTAGTTTGGGGCCACCAGTTGCAGCTCGGTGGTGCTGGGATTTGAACTTCTGATTACAAGTCCAACCACTGAGTTACTACTTCCTGTTTGGAAAGGTGGTATGATGCTTTCTATTAGTTCCTTTTGGGGGTTGGGGGGAGGTGACTGGTGTGTGTTTCAGATGGACTTAATTTATTATTTTACTGATTCTCAAATGAAACCTTGAATGAATTCCCCTGAACATTACATGCGACTTTGTGATTTTTTTTATATATATATTATATAAACGTCTATTTACACAACCTTTACTGTCAGTATACAATAATACACAGAAATAAAGAATAATATGTTATAACACAGTGTTTATTTGTTGACTTTCATTATTTTACAAGTTTTATAATAACATAAGTTATATAATGGGAAAAAAAGTAAAAAGAAGGGATGTGGCATAATAATGTACTAGATGTACGATAAATACACGTGTGTGTCTGCAGGGTCAAAGAATAAATCGGATAAATCATACTAGACAAAGTGGCATTAAATAAAAGACAGGAGGTGGAGCTGGAGGTAGCAGAGCTGAAGATGTTGAGATGTTCGTTGGGAGTGACGACGATGGACAGGATTAGAAATGAGTTTATTAGAGGGACAGCGCATGTAGGACGATTTGAAGACAAGGTGAGGGAGGTGAGATTGAGATGGTTTGGACATGTGCAGAGGAGGGACATGGGGTATATCAGTAGGAGAATGCTGAGGATGGAGACACCAGGAAGGAGGAAAAGAGGAAGACCAAGGAGGAGGTTTATGGATGTGGTGAGGGAAGACATGCAGGTAGTTGGTGTGAAAGAGGCAGATGTAGAGGACAGGGGGGTATGGAGACGGATTATCCATTGTGGCGCCACCTTGCGGGAGCAGCCGAAAGAAGAAGAAGAAGAAAACTCTATGTTTTAATAAATAATGTAAAATAATATTTCTCCTGCTCAATTACAGGAAAAGTCTTATTTTTATGAAAATTAATGTCATTGTTAAGAGGATTTTAAACACTTTGTGGAGTTTAGATCAGGCTTTTATTCAGGACCTGGTCGATTCTTTTCATGTGTTTCTGCACCCACTGGAGTTTAGGATCTACACACAACTGATTGCCTTTGTTTCAGGGTGAAGCTGCAGATTAGAGAGAAGATTTACATCAGTGTAGAACTGCAATAACATCAGAAACTCTAACAAACAATAATAATCATATTACACACAACCATAAAGCAATGATGGACATAAATAATTACTTTTGATTAGGTAATAATATATAAATTAATAAATAAAACAATAAAAACTAACATGAATCCAGGTTTTGCACACTGATGGTCTGTTAATTTATACTCTGTAATGACTCTGAAAGGGATTCGATTCTCATGGTAACTAAAACAGCATGTACCTGATCCATTTTCCTCTGTAAGAAAACATTTCCACTTTCAGTTCTGTGATTAAATGTTCAATAATAAGATATGAAAAACTTTTATTCCCAGTATGAAAAGGTACTGCTCATAATAATTATAGGAACAGAAAAAAGAGTACAATTTATAAAAAATAATATTAATAACTTTATCTTACTGTGGGTTGTTGTGGAGGACTGAAGACAGGTGTTAAGCAGCAAAACCAGTAGGAAAATCAATAAAAAAATATATGATTCAATGATTATTTATTTCCCTTACTTTGACATAACTTATAGAACGGAGAAAAAGTGGAAAAAAGGGATGTATTAGATTTACTACACACACACACACACACACACACACACACACACACATATATATATATATATATATATATATATATATATATATATATATATATATATATATATATATATATATATATATATATATATATATTTTTTTTTTTTTTTTTTTTTTCTCCTGCTCAACTACAGAAAAGGTACATTTTGCATGGAAATGAATTACCTGTTGGAGAGATGATGTAACAGATGTTTGAGGTTTGTTCAGGCTTTCATTCAGGATCTGGTCAAGTCTTTTCATGTGGTTCTGCACCCACTTGAGTTCAGGATCTACACACACATGATGGCTGTTCTTCAGGGTGAAGCTGCAGAGCAGAGAGAAGATTTACATCAGTGTAGAACTGCAATAAAATCAGTTTTAAGTAAAGTTTTAATATACTACATAGTAATAGATTAATGTTTTACAATAATACACCAACAGAAGCATAAAACAATAATGTACATAAAATAATGACCTTTATTCAGTGATTATATATAAATTAATAAACAAGTGGATAAAACTTACATGACTGCAGGTTTTGCACAGTGACGTTCTGTTACTTTATACCCTGTAATGACTCTGATAGGGATTGGAGTTCTCTGGAACTTGAAACAGCATGTTTCTGATCCATTTGAGTCTGTAAGAAAACATTTCCACATTCAGTTCTGTGATTTAATGTTCAATAATTAGATATTAAACACTTTTATATTCAGTATAAAATGCAGGTCTGATGTATTTGTTAAAATGTTGCTAAATCCTGGATCCTGACTGGTTGCCAGGTGTTGATTAATTCTGTGGAACAGCAGCTCTGACAGTCACAGTTCAGTCACAGTGACGTGTACAGCAGACGCTCCACATTCTGTATGGAGATTTATTGTTTAAAATTTATGGAAGGGGTCTTTAGTGTCAACATTGCATTTGGTGATGCAAAAGTAATAAACAGTAAATCTGCTTCATCAAAACACTCCATCTCTCAGTATTTAACTTTAACAGTGTCATAAACATACAGACGTTTATTAACAGTGTTTATTTCCAAAACTTGATAGATATCACTACTACTATTACTAAAAACAATAATAATACTACAGTAAAACTCTGTTGTACGAGCAACCTATAGTACAAGCAAACGGAGATACGAGCGACCTTACTCGCAAAATTTTACTCTACTTCACAAGCAAATTTGAAAGGCACGAGCAAACGCACACTGCCGGTTCCCCGTTTTCGGCGGAGGGTCGCATCAGTCTCTTAGTTAATGACGTATCACTCAGTCGCTCTCGTTGTTCAGTGCAGCAAAAACTTAACTTTTTTTAGTTTTATATTTTTATTTCACTAGAAATCTTGAAAAATGTCTCCTAAGAAAATCAGTGATGGTGCTGTGAAAACAAAAGTAAATAGAATTACCATGGAAACCAAAAAGGTTACGAGCGTGATGTGCGTCTCACACTCGCAATCAACCACTACTACATGGGTAAGTGTTAAATTATGTTTATCATATGTTCATTTGTGGTGTATTTGTTTGTTAAAATAGACTACAAATACTTTTTAAGAAATGCAGAAATAAGCGATTGAATGAGATCTCGGAACGGATTAAATCTCTTTTACATTCATTCTTATGTGGAAAATCAGTTCAAACGTACGAGCAAATGGACCTACAAGCAATTGTTAAGAACGAATTATGCTCGTCCAACTGGGTTTTACTGTAATAATAATAATAATAATAATAATAATAATAATAGGGACAGAAAAAAAAG